>NC_079194.1:126988503-127291628 GCF_029499605.1 Hyla sarda | reverse complement strand
ACAGACGTTCAACCTGCGCTAGCTCAGCAGCCTAGGTCACTAAGAACGTATACAAAGTGGTCGAGTACGTTAAAGGGGTACTCCGGTGGAAAACTTTTTTTTTAAAATCAACTGGTGCCAGAAAGTTAAACAGATTTGTAAATTCCTTCTATTACAAAATCTTAATCCTTTCAGTACTTTTTAGCAGCTGTTTGCTACAGAGGAAAATCTTTATTTTTTGAATTTCTTTTTTGTGTTGTCCACAGTGCTCTCTGCTGACCCTTGATGCCCGTATCAGGAACTGTCCAGAGCAGGAGAAAATCCCTACGCTGCTCTGGACAGTTCCTGACACGGACAGAGGTGTCAGCAGAGAGCACTGTGGACAACACAAAAAAGAAATTAAAAAAGTTAAGAATTTCCTCTGTAGCAAACAGCTGCTAAAAAGTACTAAAAGGATTAAGATTTTTTAATAGAAGTAATTTACAAATCTGTTTAACTTTCTGGCACCAGTTCTTAAAAAAAAATAATAAAAAAATAGTTTTCCACCGGAGTACCCCTTTAAGTTTTATGAACAGATACATCAGTGCACCCTTCTCCTACTATTCTTCTATGTAACTATGCTTTTGACTTTCAACAAAATCAGCACTCTGCTCTCCTGAAATACTTGCTGCTACAGACCCAACTCCATACGCTATGTGAATCTAAGTGCTCCCGGGGACCCTGCTCAGCCCACTATACATATATCAGACTATTACCTTCTACAATATCACAAGAATTCAGGACGTCATAAAAGTAGAAGGAGACAAAAAGGTTTAAATGCATTTTGTATGTGTTTTTTATTTTATTTTTTTATTTGGGATGATTCCATAATTTTTGCTCTTCTTGATCTAGTAAAACATACAACATTAATATAATAATTTCATTTGTTTAAGGGATGTTACATGAGGCCAGAATGTTCAGCTATTAAACATTACTTTGTGACATATCTGTGTTTTTTTTTGTATTTGCAACAAATTGTTGACCTCCAGATGTTGCAAGACATTAACTTACAGTATGTTCGGACAGCCAGCAATTGGTGGGAGTTGTAGTTTTGCAACAGCTGGAGGTCCACAGTTTGGAATCCACTGGTCTAAGTGGTGATTCCTATCATTTTTCACAGAGGTTATATGTAACGCTCAGTCTGTGACCTACTTGTTTCCATTTCTCTGCTCATACCGTAACGCTTTCTTCCACATGCAGCTCCATCCTCCATCATCACTAGTGAACAGATCACTGCCTGACACAATCAGCACATTCTTCCCCTGAAATACTCTGCGTAGCCAGGACCCTGATCTTTTCCCTCTCAACTCGCAGTCTCTGACCTAATATGAATCAATACTGCGGAAACATCGTGACCATGAGCAAAATACTTGTCACTTGAATAAGTAGTCACGTGCAACAGCCTTTAGAGTCAGTTCTCTCCCATCAAATGCAATATCTGAAAAAAGTGCCTAGACGTCAGCATTCCAGTCAATCCTGTGCTGTATTGAGCTATGTGTCCAGCCGGATTGTTTACGTCCTTGTACTCTTTCGGAAGAATCAATACTGCATTATTAATTTGGCCAGGCTTTAATTTTATATTTATCGTATATACTCGAGTATAAGCCGAGTTTTTCAGCACGATTTTTCGTGCTGAAAACGCCCCCTCGGCTTATACTCGAGTGAACTCTCCGCCTGTCAATCCCTTCTCAGTGGTCTCCAACCTGCGGACCTCCAGAGGTTGCAAAACTACAACTTCCAGCATGCCCGGACAGCCAGCGGCTGTCCGGGCATGCTGGGAGTTGTAGTTTTGAAACCTCTGGAGGTCTGCAGGTTGAAGACCACTGCAGCTTTCGTCATCATCCAGACACCCCCTTTAGTTTTCTACTCACCTCCCCTCGGTGGGAAGGAAGGGTGAGCTGGTCCGGGCCATCTACGCTGCAGGGACCGTCCGGTGGGGAGGGTTAGTCATTCTGGGCTGTCCATTTTCACCCGGAGGCCCTCTTCTCCGGGCCTGCCCCGGACTAGTGACGTTGCCTTAACGACGACGCACAGGGATGCGCACTAACTCCCAGCATGCACGGATGACGGGGGTCTGGATGATAACATGGGGTATGATGTATTTCCCACCCTAGGCTTATAGTCGAGTCAATAACTTTTCCTGGGTTTTTGGGGTGAAATTAGGGGCATCGGCTTATATTCTGGTCGGCTTATACTCGAATATATACGGTAATACTGAATTTTTTATTTTTTTGGTAATTCATAACATAATATGGCAGCCAATAGACCCAGGCACAAAAAAAAAAAGGAAATCCCGCCAAGACTTGGCGTGACCAACGGAGATCTCGATCTGCTTGTCTAGTTAGTAATGAAGTTATTTTTAACAGCAAAAGATGCTGGCCTCGCTGGGGATACAAAGCTTTCTCCTGCGAGGCTGCTCCAGACGTGAAAGACATGAAAGGCAGCATCTGAGAGAGGAGCATCCAGCACTCAGCAGAATGTAGGTCAGTAATGTCTGATCGTGTTGCAGTTTTCCAGTGATGGAAATAGCTGCTGAAAAAAGGGCCATGTCCCTGAATTTAAAGGGAACCTACCATTACTTTCATACCACCTAAACCACAAGTCATTGAGGTGGTTTTATTGGCTTCTCCCTGATACACCCCAGCCTTGATTGATAGATTTGTCCCTGTTTGTGTGGAAGAGTCCTATCACTCAGGGGATGACCACCCCAATGACTGATAGTTCAGGCAGCATGAAAGTATTGACAGGTTCCTTGACGTATACAAAGTGGTAGAGTACGTTAAAGGGGTACTTCGGTAGAAAACTTTTTTTTTTTTAAATGAACTGGTGCCAGAAAGTTAAACAGATTTGTAAATTAAATATCCACAAAAGCAAAAGAAAGAGGGAGAGCACTCAAGGAGCAGTATCACCTTATATAAACAGCAGGGCGATCCTAGGCGACCTATGTCAATGTCTCCTGCGGGGTGCATATACGAAAGTGTAAAGTATCCAATATAGACAAAAAGAGGGGCACGTATGTGCACTCACCGCAACGCAGAGACGATCGGGTCTGGAGGTCCGGTGACGAGATGCCGGGTCACGGCATAGGCGCTGGTGTGTGGCGCTCGGAGGCTACGCTGGCAGTTTCACACGTAAGTGAGGCCGGAAGAAGCACGCACTTACGTGCGAAACTGCCGGCGTGGCCTCCGAGCGCCACACACCAGCGCCTATGCCGTGACCCGGCATCCCGTCACCGGACCTCCAGACCCGATCGTCTCTGCCTTGGGGTGAGTGCACGTACGTGCCCCTCTTTTTGTCTAGATTTGTAAATTACTTCTATTTAAAAAATCTTAATCCTTTCAGTTCTTTTTAGCAGCTGTATGCTACAGAGGAAAATCTTTCTTTTTTTGAATTTCTTTTTTGTGTTGTGCACAGTGCTCTCTGCTGACACCTGATGCCCGTATCAGGAATTGTCCAGAGCAGGAGAAAATCCCCATAGAAAACCTATGCTGCTCTGGACAGTTCCTGACACGGGCAGAGGTGTCAGCAGAGAGCACTGTGGACAACACAAAAAAGAAATTCAAAAAGTAAAGAATTTCCTCTGTAGCAAACAGCTGCTAAAAACTACCAAAAGGATTAAGATTTTTTAATAGAAGTAATTTACAAATCTGTTTAACTTTCTGTCACCAGTTCATTAAAAAAGCAAAGTTTTCCACCGGAGTACCCCTTTAAGAAGCATTGTAATCTAAAAGTAAGTCCTGATTACCTGAATATCTTATACTTCTCTAAAGTGGTGTTTGTTACAATTGTATACAGCATAGACTAGTGTTTCCCAACCAGGGTGCCTCCAAGTGTTGCAAAACTACAACTCCCAGCATGCCTGGACAGCCGAAGGCTGTCCAGGCATGCTGGGAGTTGTAGTTTTGCAACATCTGGAGGCACCCTGGTTGGGAAACACTGGTCTAGACAATCCTCTGTGAGTTAAACACAGAAGCACAGATTGTTAAAATATATTAGCGCAGAGAAAAAGTATCAGTCTGAAGTCAAAGCTGTTTACCAAACATTATACGAATATAATACCCAGTAAGATTCTGCGGGGCTTAGTAATATGAAATATGGGAAAGGTTTTTAGCTCTTTTGCTAAAGACATCACTTGTTCTTCAGGCCTCTGTTCCTATCTCCTGGGGAATTTCTTGGCATATATAAGATAAGATTAGGGCTGTGCTGCCCTATGAGCAATCTTTAAGTAAATGAGAAAGAACAGAAAGCAACAAAGGACGAACTTGACTCTGCTTGCAGTATAAAACGGTTGTACAATGTAGGCACCCAACTGTGCCATGGAGATAATGCAATTTAAAGGGGTTGTCCCACTATTAAGACTCATCCCCTATCCACAGAATAGGGCAGAGTTCCCCAAGCTAAGTCTCTCCAGCTGTTGTACAACTACAATTCCCATTATGCCCAGACAGCCAAGTTGTAGTTTTAAGAACATTGGAATAAGATTACACTGGATTCAACCACTGGCTGGAAAGAGGTCCTGAATCTCCTGAAATGGAGTGACGGTCATGTGTGCAAGTAAAACATTTGTCTATCTCTGGCAGCTCCCATATAATGGAGTATAACAGTGCGCACATGTGACTGCCACTCCATTCCAACCAGAGACTCAGGACCCTAATTATCGAGGTCATACACTTACGCCCTATGCTGTGTCCTAAGTCTTAAAGGGAACCTATCACTAAGTTTTACCCTAAATAATGAGTGGTAACACCTAATTGATGTTAATATCACATGTTCTACCATGCCTGGATGTCTGCTGATACATCTATAAAATATGGAGAAAACAACTTTTATAAATGGCACATGCTATATGTAAAGAAGGGTCAAGTAGTCAGTTGGGCGTGCGGCTGGTGAAGTAGTCATGATGCCGCGGGGTGTAATCACGCTCATATAATGCCTATCTAGGTATGAATGAGAAGCTCAGTCAGGGTCCGATGTCATTGTTCACAGCTAGGCTGTCAATCGTGTCTAGATAGGCGTGATTAGAGCCTGAATGGGTGTCCTTACAGCCCAGGGAGCCGCATGCCTGGTGACTACTTGAGCATGTCTGGTGACTACTTAACTCTCATTTACATACTGCGTGTGACAGTTATAAAAGTTGTTTTCTCCACATTTACAGATGTGCCAGCAGACATCCAGGCATGGTAGGACACATGATATTAACCTCTATTATGTGTTGCCACTCGTTGTATAGGGTAAAAATTTAGTGACGGGTTCCCTTTAAAGGGGTATTCCAGTATATCAACTGGCTCCAGAAACAGATTTGTTTAATCCTTTCAATAATTATCAGCTGCTGAAGTAGAGTTGTTGTTTTCTGTCTGGCAATAGTGCTCTCTGCTGACATCTCTGCTTGTCTCAGAGTAGAAGAGGTTTGCTATGGGAATTTGCTTCTAAACTGGGCGGTTCCCAAGACACGTGTCATCAGAGAGCATTTAGACAGAAAATAACAACTCAACTTCAGCAGCTCATAAGTACTGCAAGGATTAAGATTTTTTAATAGAAGTTATTTACAAATCTGTTTAACTTTCTGGAGCCAGTTGATATATAAAACATTTTTTTTTTCCTGGATAACCCCTTTAATGATGGGCGTGATGACAGGTGGGATGATGTGGATTTCTATGGACTTTATATTTACTGATGAGATTGTAATAAATACCCCATGTCCTCAGAAAGCAGAAACCTATAGGATAGCATCAGAGGTGAGGCGTAGAGGCTGAGATTAGTGCGTAGAGCTGTTGGTGAGGAGGAAGCCGTGCTAAGAAATTTGCAGGCAGAGCAGAAGCCTCAGATCCCACACAACAACCATCAGTACCTGGATGAACTGCTCCATATTTCCATTAAAGAGCATGTGGCTATAAAGGGAGCGAGGTCGGGGCTTTCTCATTTTCTGAGGTTTGGGGGGCAGACTTGGGGGCCTGAAGGAGATGGAATAGTTGTCAGTAATACTGTGGAGAATTGTATAAAAACCATGGCTACAACAAAAAAGGCTATAACAAAATGGGAGACAGGGTTACAACAAAATGGGATAGGAGGAAACCTCAAGCTACAAGGCAAGGTTTTTTCAAAACAAAATAAAGAGAGACTAAGGTTCCAAACAGACACAAATATCATTTGGCTTTTTTTTACCTAAAAAAAACTGCACAAACAACTGCCCCTTCCTCTTTTCTTCTCCATGAAGCAGTTTTTGTGACGTTGTTTCCAAAAATTGTGTGTTCTAGTATATGCTTTTCTCTATATTTTTTCCCCTGTGGTTTTCTCATGTAACAAGGATTTCTATTGATGTATTGGGGGGGAAATGCATAAGCGGATGCTCTAAGCAAAAAAAAAAACTAAAAAACGCCATGTGGGTATTCATATTTCCCTAATGTCTAGCCACACCTAAAGATGAGGGGGGGGGGGGGGGGGGGTAAATAAGAGCAAAGCATTTTACAGGATATTGAGATACGACTGATCACTACCGATATGTAGAACCAACATTTTACTTGTCTTAAAATTCAAAGTAGGAAGAGAAAATACAGAAACATTTGGCTCTGTTCACACATCTGTTCTGGCTTGTTGAAGGGCCCTTCTGACTTATAAAGGGGTCCATCGATATTCTGAAAACCTTATTCACCTCCCTCCGCTGGAAGAAGACTCTCGCGATTTACTGGTTTCTATCATTTCCACAAATAGTCACTTTTGTAGAGTATCCCATTCTTTTTCTGGGACGTAACATCCTGCTGTAATCTAAGGCTAGGTTCACACTATGGAATTTCTGCCTGCAATTCTGCTTTGAAATTGCCGGGAGACATTCCGCTTACTAAAATGTATAGTGTAGTGAATGGTTTTCCGCTTGGAAATTTCCGCCTGAAGAATGGCGTGGCTCATTCTTCAGGCGGAAATACTGGCGGAACACATTGCAGTCGACTGATTCAGTTGGCGCTGGCCGCACGCGGAATCTTCTGTTGGAAATTTTCTGCCTGGAGATTCCGCAGTGTGAACCTGGCCTAACTGTCTCTGCCCAGCACCCATCACTGCTTTTACACCTATGTTTTAATGTAGCTAGCACCATTTTCTCATGGCCATCTCATGGCATATTTTTATGGCTTTTTACAATTTTTGGACACTTTTATGTCTTGCTCCCCAGATGTAAGGTTTTTACATTAAAAAGTTGCTAAATATTTGCGCAATTTCACTCCAACAGATGGGTAACATAGAAATCAACAAGGCAAAGAGTGATTTATAAAATGCCCAAAATTTATCTTAAAGGGGTTGTCTGGTGAAAAAAATCTTATAGTCTATCCACAGGAGAGGGGATAAGTATCTGTTTCTGGGGAGCACGTGCCATCTCACTGAGAGCCCAGAGTCCAGTTCCAAAGATCGGGAGGATTCCAGTGGTCGGATCCTCACAATCAAATACGGTACTTATCAGATAAAATAAAATAAAAACCTTCAAGACAAAATGATAAATTTGGAGCATTTGATGGGAATGAATAGCATAAGGGAAATGTGCAAACAAATTCCCACCAAAGTCTATAAGAAAGTTGCTGTACATTTCTTTGCACAATAACTAGACTTCAATGTCATAAGATCAGACTGCTCCTTGCCCTGTCTATGATAAATCATGCAGCCGCTGCCATCTATCCTGTTCAATGCCAAATACATTTAGTGCTCACCTTGTGGTTCCATAGTTAGCTCTCTCTCCTAAAACAGACAAAAACATATATTACTGGGATGTAGGATGTAGTGACATTGTCAGTACAGTCATATCTATGGGAGATCACAGCGGTCACCTCCTTCGGACCCCAGCCTCCCCTACCTTCTCCCAGGGCTTGTTTCAGGAGATCATGCTTGGCTTGCAGCTTGGTGATGAGATTGCTTCCATTTAAATACTCCTTAAATTTCTGAAAGATGGAGGAAAATAAATGCAGATGAATACAAAAGATATCAGCTGGAACTGAAAGTAGCACAATTCTCTCCATAGGCAGTATTCTAGTATTTATATTCTTGTACATACCATAGAGGGCAGTATTATAGCAGTTATTGTCTTGCCTATAGGGAACAGTAATATACCGATATATTATATCCGTGTACATACTGGAGAGGGCAGTATTATAGTAATTATATTCTTGTACATAGGAGGCAGTATTATAGTAGTTATATTCTTGTACATAATGGGTAGTATTATAGTAATTATATTCTTGTACATAGGAGGCAGTATTATAGTAGTTATATTCTTGTGCATACTATAAAGGGCAGTATTATAGCAGTTATATACATTTACATAGGAGGCAGTATTATAGTAGTCATATTCTATTACATAGAGGGTAGTATTAGGCTAGGATTCCAAATGAAAAAGCCAGAAAAAGAGCCAGTGCCATTTCCTGCGTCTGATGTTTTTTCTGGCGTTTTTGCATTTGAGTGGAAATTGCATTTTTGGCCCCTTTGGCATTATTTTTTTTTTTCAAAATTAGTTGGGTACCAAAAAAAAATAAAAAAGGGAAAAAAGGATGCAGTAGGAATGGGAAAAATGTACTTAAAATCATTTTTTTTAAAGTGTGTTTCACTTTTTTTTCTCTATTTTTACTTTTTTTTTAGGTAGTACTACTACTCCCAGCATGGGACAGACTGTTCCATGATGGGAGAAGTAGTACCTGTACTAATAGACATATCGCCTCGGGTGTCACTCCTGACACCCGATGCGATCGTCCATAATATAGCAAAGATGTGGAGCGGCTTTATACAGTGCTCGCATCTCTGCTCTGTACTCCGGCCAGTGATGTGAATAGAACATCATTCATTCATATTTTCCGCCCAGAGTGGGGATTGGCCGGATGGTGGCAGCCAATCACAGCTCTCTGAGGGAAATATGAATGAGTGATGTTCTATTCATGTTACTGGCCGGAGTATAGTGCAGCTCCATCTCTGCAATAGATAGGACGATCACATGCTGGGAGCTGTAGTACCTGCATTAATAGACAGATCGCAACAGGTGTCAGAAGTTACACTCTCTGCGATCTGTCTATTAATGCAGGTACTACAGCTCCCAGCATGGAGCAGAGTGTGCTCCATGTTGGGAGCAGTAGTACCTGCAGTTAAGGAAAGATCACAGCGAATGTCACTCCTGACACCCGCTGTGATCCTCCTGTATAATGTATAGATGCGGCCGGACGCTCTTCTATGGTCCCCTGCACTGATGTATATATACACATATTCCTATTTCCCACAGAGAGCTGTGATTGACTGGAATATTGTGGCCAATCACAGCTCTCTGCGGGAAATATGAATAGGTGTATATATACGGCAGTGCAAGGGACCATATAAGAGCGTCCGGCTGCATCTTTAAATTATGGTACCCTACAAAATTTTATTAAAAAAGGTATCTCCATCAATTTTTTGGATCACTAAAGTACAAAAAAGAATAAAAACCACCTACAAAAACGCCAAAGTTAAAACCCACATGGCGTTTTTCTTGGCGATTTTTTTACTCCCATAGACTTCTATGGGAGAAAAACGCCATAGGCTCAACATGCTGCGATTTTGCAAAACCACCAAGGAGCTGAAAAAGAGTGAAAAAATGGCAAAAGGATTTAAAAAATGCCAAACTGAAAAACGCAAAGTGGAAAAAGAATTGTGTTTTTTCATTGATTTACAGCTAACATCTGGCCGCAGCGTTTTTTGGTAAAAAAAAACGCCATGCGGCAGAATTGGCGTTTTTCTTGGCGTTCTCCCCCCCCCCCAAAAAAATGGAATTCCAGCCTTAAAGTATTTCTATTCTTGTACATAGAGGCAGTATTACAGTAGTAATATTCTTGTACATACTATAGAGGGCAGTATTATAGCAGTTATTGTCTTGCTTATAGGGAACAGTAATATACTGATTATATCCGTGTACATACTGTAGGAGGTAGTATTATAGTAATGATATTCTTGTACATCGGAGGCAGTATTATAGTAGTTATATTCTTGTACATAGGAGCAGTATTATAGTAGTTATATTCTTGTACATAGGAGGCAGTATTATAGTAGTTATATTCTTGTACATACTATAGAGGGCAGTATTATAGCAGTTATATACATTTACATAGGAGGCATTATTATAGTAGTCATATGCTATTACATAGAGGGTAGTTTTATAGTAGTTCTATTCTTTTGCATAGGGGGCAGTATTATAGTAGTTACAGTATATTATTGTACACATGTGGCAGTATTATAGTAGTTATATTTTTATACATAGAGGGCAGTATTATAGTTGTTCAATAAAGACAGTATTGGGCTGGGTTTACACACACACACACAGTATTTTAGTCAGAATGTTAGTTGTTCTTTTTACCTAAAACCAGGTGTTGATCTAAGACACAGAAAAAAAATCTAAATCTTTCCATTAAAGTGTTATCAAAATACTTTATGTGAATCCAGCCTTTTAGTAGATATATATTTGTACATAGAGGCAGTATTATAGTAGTTATATTCTTGTACATAGAGGCAGTATTATAGTAGTTATATTCGTGTACATAGGAGGCAGTATTATAGTAGATATATATTTGTACATAGAGGCAGTATTATAGTAGTTATATTCTTGTACATAGGAGCAGTATTATAGTAGTTATATTCTTGTACATAGGAGGCAGTATTATAGTAGTTATATTCTTGTACATAGGAGGCAGTATTATAGTAGTTATATTCTTGTACATAGAGGCAGTATTATAGTAGTTATATTCTTGTACATAGAGGCAGTATTATAGTTATTACACACTTGTATTATAGCGGTTACATTCTTGTATAATGGCTACTGGAGAAGTTATATTAAAATGTACTTTGTATGAAACTGCCCTTTACACCTTGTGACATCTTTCCTGGAGAATTTATGACCTAAATCAGAATATTCTGGGTGAATCACATCTGGGAATATATTACATTACACTCCTCTATTATACTGCTGGATACTATTTCTGAGATAAATGATATTTGGCAGGCGCAGGATCTGGGAACTATAACTAGAATGTTGCTCAGCATTATGTCTGGACAAATTGAATTCGGTCTCATTGCAGCAACTATATAATTTTCTGGGGATTATAATTGTCCTACTACATTGTGCCATACTACAGCACTGACGATGACAGCATTCAGCCTGGTAAACAAGGGGTTCTTACTGAGAAATAGAAGCTCTCAGTCTCCTGCTGGTTGGCTCTTCTTTTGGAGATGTTCAGTTTGCTCATATAAGTCTCAGAGGCAGCAGATTTGATGGACTCAGTGGAGCGGCTATGCTGGAAGGCATCAGATACATCGAAATCCTCAACTGTCAACATGTCCTGCAAAGTTTGCATGGTGGCATCCAGGGTCTTTCTCACCTATTTGGCAGACACAATTACAAAGATGGGATCAGATAAGGTCAGGTACAGCGCACACTACCTAATGGATTACTATAAAAAGCCAATACTATCTCGTAAATAATTCAGGTGGCCACAGACATTAGACAGCTATCGGACTATAATGGTTCTTGTCTATGGAGGCTGGGGAGGGGCAGTCAGGCAGCTGTATCACTGGCCTAGTTGTGGGGAAACAATAATAGGTTTCTGCTATCAAAAATAAAGTGTTATTTCGGAGAAAACTAGATGACATCCAATATGGCTTCTATTTTTACAATTCTTCTATCCTGAATGACAAAATGTCTGCAGTGACACATTCTCTGCTCCCATAACTCAAGGGAAGCAAAGGGATAATTTTGGTAAAAGCTGTTTATTCTTACCAATTCTATTTCTTAGTCTAGGAAAGTTGGATAACAACCTGTCTAGTACTACATGGTATTTCTGCCTAGTTCTACAGTAGTATTAAAGCAGTGGATACATAGTTACATAGTTCATAAGGTTAAAAAAACAAAAGACAAATTCATCAAGTTCAATCTATATCCCTACTGTGTTGGTCGAGAGGAAAGCAAAACACCCTCATGAGGCTGATGCCAAGAAAAAAAATGTTCAAAGCCTATGTTTACACAGCGGAATTTCTGCTATCCCGTTCAAATTCCACTCAGAAAAGCAGAGTTTTGCGGAATGTGAGCTTGATTCGAGTGGAATTATGCTTAGATTCCACTCAAATTCAGAGTCCTATTAACTTTAATGGGGCTCTGAATGGAATTCAGCAATATTTAAAGGGGTACTCCGGCGCTAAGACATCTTATCCCCTATCCAAAGGATAGTGGATAAGATGCCTGATCGCGGGGGTCCCACGGCTGCGGACCCCCGTGATCTTGCACAAGGCACCCCGTTATAATCAGTCCCCGGAGCATGTTCACTCCGGGTCTGATTACTGGCGATCACGGGGGCCTGAGCATTGTGACGTCACGGCCCCGCCCCCGTGTGATGTCACGCTCCGCCCCCTCAATGCAAGCCTATGCATTGAGGGGGTGGAGGGTGACGTCACACGGGGCGGGCCATGACGTCACAATGCTCCGACCCGCGTGATCGCCAGTAATCAGACCCGGAGCGAACATGCTCCGGGGACTGATTATAACGGGGTGCTGCGTGTAAGATCACGGGGGTCCGTGATAGGTAGGGGATAAGATGTCTTAGCGCCGGAGTACTCCTTTAAAGACATGTATAATTTTGAAGAATGCAGAGTTTCCAAGCGGAATATCTCTGCGGAATTCCGCTCAGAAATTCCGCTATGTGAACAAATATGGCAATCAGAATAAATCCCTGGATCAAAGTTCTATCCCCATAAATTTAGTATCCATATTCTGTAGTATTATGTATCTTAGCAAAATTATGGGGTTCGAAAACTAAGAAAAGTAGAGTGACAATCCCAGTTGGCCCTTCAGTGGTGGCCACCTTGGTTGTCATTCAGCTTTTCAAGAGTCCTGCATTGAAATTGTGCTTATATCCGTGCATGCCTAACACATGAAACATTTGGTGTCGAGGACAGACTCTGGGAAAGCAGGGTACAACCCCTATGTGAAGCCATATTTGCAGTCACCCATCTTTCTTCCACAAAAAATATATAGCTAAGACATGACTGAATAGAATTATTATCAACTTGACAGATGAGGACAACTCAAGGACTTACAGTAATTTCCTATGCAGAACAAAGCGTGTAGTTGTGACAGAAAGGAGAATGGGATTGATAGTGGATGCCCTGGGGCACAACAATGTTTAATCACCTCATCTGCCAACTCTATTAACATGAAAACTGGAGAAGGAGGGCTTTTCTTCTACATAAGTAAGAACATAAAAGTGGACTTAGAATACACTGGCTGCCTGCTGTATAAGTAAGCTTCGCTGCGAGGGCTGACAATCTAGATATGCCCTGTATTAAAAATGGAAAGTCAAAGCTACAATTGCTGTTATTCAAAGCATGTACACAGAATTACATTTTTTTTAAATCACAGAATCAAGTTTTGCAATGCAGAAAACATTGTGTTATGCAAAATAATGTTCTTTAACATACTATGACATTTTTTGGCACTGAATACAATAATTGTGTAAAACAAAAAGAACATTTTTCAACATAGAAGTATTCCAGGACACAGAATTCCATTCTGTCATATTGAATTCAGCTTGGAAAACATTACATAACTGCATTATGTAGGACAGTGTTTCCCAACCAGGGTGCCTCCAGCTGTTGTAAAACTACGACTCCCAGCATGCCCGGACAGCCTTCGGCTGTCCGGGCATGCTGGGAGTTGTAGTTTTGCAACAGCTGGAGGCACCCTGGTTGGGAAACACTGATGTAGGATATGGGGGACTCTAAAATCTGTGCATTACATGGACAGTCCATTGATTTCAATGGGCACTGTGTAATATAAAATATGGTATTGTGAAATAAATCACATAGTGTATTGAAGTTACCTCCTCATTTTCAATCTTCAGCGTCATCAGGCGGGATTGTAGCTGATGGTAACGCACAAGGAGCTCTACCTGTACAGGTTGCTGAGCACTCACCTGGCACACCTGCAAAACAGCACCACAAAGTGTTTCAAAAGTTAGTGATTGCTCATACCAGCGGTCATCCCTACCTTACAGAATCAGGGCACGTGCCCACTTGGTGTATACGCAGCGTATTTCAGTGGGAAATATGCTGCGTATCCCTCGCTCACCATTCACGCAGGGTTTTCCGGCGGCAGCCCTATGTGTGCAGTGAGTTTTGGAGGCGGAGCCGTGTGCCGGCGTGACCGTGACGTGTGGCTCCGCCTCCAAAACTCACTGCACACATAGGGCTGCCGCCGGTAAGCCTTGTGTGAATGGTGAGCAAGGGATACGCAGCGTATTTCCCGCTGCTGTTGCAGATTTTGCGCAGCGTGAAATACGCTGCATATACGCCAGGTGGGAGCGTGCCCTAAAGGAGAGCATCATGGCAACATACTTCATCTCCCATGTGAGGCTGGAAGTCAAATTTGAGGGGAGGACAGAAAACTTGGTTGCACAAGTCCATGACTTTATGCTTGTCACTGCGAGCGTCCAGATTATCCACTGCATTCTCAATGATGTCCAGACCTTCATGGCGGGAGGTCTCCAGGTTATACTCAGCAGACAGGTATGTGCGGAAAGTGCGGGCAAGACTAGCATGAAATCCCAGGTCACAGCACTATAAAACAAAAAAAACATAAAAATTGATGTGGCAGCTACTTCTATGCTGCAATGTACCGCTATACTCTTGTATATATAGTATTATAATAGCAATAATAATGGAAATCTGACCTCAAGGAATGAACTGATATTATGGTGTGTATTTACTTTGATTTCCATTATTATTACTAGTTCATTCCTTGAGATCTGATTTCCATTATTATTGTTATTTACTTTCTGTTCGGCACTTTGGGTATAGTGCAACTCAGCACCTCGGTTTGAACTTAGCATCATTTTTTAAGGTGTAGCCACCCATATTCTGTTTTATTTTAGTATTATAATAGTTATAGTCTTTGACATAGAGGCTGTATTAGGCTAGGTTTTTTGCCAGCATTTCTTTTGGGCAAAAAAAGAACGCTAGGGACATTATTAAAGTAGTTATATTTTTGTACATAATAGGCAGTATTATAGAAGTTATATTCTTGTACATAGGAGGCAATATTATAGTAGTTATATTCTTGTATATAGGAGGCAGTATTATAGTAGTTATATTCTTGTACATAGGAGGCAGTATTATAGTAGTTATATTCTTGTACATAGGAGCAGTATTATAGAAGTTATATTTTTGTACATAGAGGCAATATTATAGAAGTTATATTCTTGTATATAGGAGGCAGTATTGTAGTTATATTCTTGTACATAGGAGGCAATATTATAGTAGTTATATTCTTGTATATAGGAGGCAGGATTATAGTAGTTATATTCTTGTACATAGGGGGCAGTATTATAGTAGTTATATTCTTGTACATAGGGGGCAGTATTATAGTAGTTATATTCTTGTATATAGGAGGCAGTATTATAGTAGTTATATTCTTGTACATAGGATGCAGTATTATAGTAGTTATATTCTTGTACATAGGAGGCAGTATTATAGTAGTTATATTCTTGTACATAGGGGGCAGTATTATAGTAGTTATATTCTTGTACATATAGAGAAGTATTACAGTAGCTATATTGCTATACATAGGAGGCAGGATTAGTTATATTCTTGTACATAGGGGACAGTATTATAGTAGTTATATTCTTGTACATATAGGGAAGTATTACAGTAGTTATATTGTTATACATAGGAGGCAGTATTATAGTAGTTAAATTCTTGTACGTAGAGGTAGTATTATATCAGTTATATTCTTGTTCAAGAGCAGCAGTGAAATAGTGATAATATGAAATATGTTTTCCATCCTGAGACCCGATGAGTGATATTTAGTATATGACAATCAGGTAAATAAAGTATTTCTTAGAATGTCTTTGTCATGTAATGTAGGAATGATCACATCTATAGATCTTATACAACTCCAATTGTCCGTAAAAATTATTGATAGCTGGCACAGCTGAATTGCCTTCAGTGCACACACTAGAAAAATGACAAAGGCAAGTTCACATCTGTGTACGCCTGCTGAAATGAATCTAAATCAAGCAGTCACGTCTGACAGCCCAAGGTATGGGCACATATATAACCTAAGTATGTCCCAGGAGACTCGGCTAAACACCTGAGCTCCGGCCTGTGCTGACAGCCATCCCAGCGTTACATTGTCACACACTGGAGGTAATTGGAGAAGAGGGGAGGTCTGCCATCATCATCAGGCAGCTGAGAGCTCGGAAATGAAGCCATCTGCTGCACCTCCCCCACCCCCCCCCCCCCCCCCCCCATCTCTTGCCAGTAACCAAGAGGAAAAAATTTACAAAAACCTTTCTCATTGCAGAACACAAATGCAGCAAATGTAATGTCTAATAAAAAGTACTGCAACTTGGTAATATACAAAGTGCTTCAATTATTCATCATTCTCAAAATCTCAGAGAATGGAAATATTCTAGCTGCACCAAAAGGCTCCAAGCCAGTCCTAACCTAGTCTTACTCATAGTGGAAGATTTTGTATACATTTTTCAGAAGCTGGTATTCAAGCTATTCATCTTATAAAATATAGCCTAGACTGGATACAAACCCTGTCATCAGATATATTAAAAGGGTTATCTGGTGTTTAACTTTTTTTTAGAATCCTGCCCAGCTGCCAACATTAAAACAAAAAAACTGGACCTACCTCCCGTCGCTCCCCAGTGCCTTCAGTATTTTGCTTCCAATGCCTCTGCTGCGATCTCCTCTTTCTTTTTGTGCTCAACGTGTCAGACCGGCACTTGGCTAAGGCTGAGTGTCACTGTGACATATAGGACCCTGTCCCCGATCTTCTTCTTGGTGCCCAATAAGGACCCAATATGTCACACTGCCACTCAGTGGCCGAGGCGAGACGTTGTTGCGGCCCGCATTTAGCTGAGCGGCAGTCTGATGTGTCCTCGACAAGAAGCAGGAAGATATTGCAGCAGAGGCACCTGGCAAGCAAGGTACAAATTAAAAAATCATGAAAAAATTGTGCAAAATATGTGTCAAAATAAAGATGCAAGAGCAATGATAAACCCCCCAATCACCTACTAAAAAGCTGCAGAACTCTTCAGGATACATTGACTTAACATTATGTACACAATATCTGGAATCTATTTTAAATATACAATATAAAGCATGGCTGTATACAGCAACAAGAACTAAGGAGCACTCACATCGATAAGGTCAGACACGTCGTGGATGTAGTACTTGCTGATACATCCATTAGTGGCTGCCAGATTAAGCAAGTATTCATTTCTGGCCTTGGTGCATTTCAGTTTGTTCTCAGAGTATTTTGCTTGTCTCTAAAATCGTAAAAACACAACGTTTTATAAGGGAAATAAGGAACATGACAATTAATATATATTATCAAATACTGTAGTATTCTATGAAATAAAGTAAAATACTGCAATCTCCTGCCTTCTGCTGGTATTTACGGGTGTATCCACACCATTCCATGCACTGGCCTGGCGCTAAGGTGAGCTGGCTACATATACCTGTTACCTATAATCAAACACTGTTGTAAACTATGAAATAAAGTAAAATACTGCGATCTCCTGCCTGGCATCCTGGTTCCTATGGGGGGCGCTAAAGACACCTGAGTGCTGCACTCGGCATCTCCGGCACTCCCATAAAAGTGAATAAAGCGCGTACTGTTTGTAGCACATGCTCCTATGAGAGAGCCTGGGCGCCAGGTAAGAGATCGCAGGGGGTCCCAGCAGTCAGACAGAAAACACCCAAAAAAATTTTGGCTGATATGTTGCCTGCCCTATAGGCATTTTTATGTCCAGTGCTCTGGCATTTCCTGCTATCATGTAAATCACAAAGCCAAGATAATCTGCAATCCCTCAAGACCATAAGATAGAGCAGAGAAAACCAATTAGACAATTCCTCCAATTGTAGAACATTTGACTATCTCATAATCCAGAACATTTTACAGTTTACTGATCCCATTTACAGATGATTAAAGGAATTTCTCTGTTTTTACAGCGCGATATGCGGAGGGTTTCACATTCAGCGCTTTGCATCAATTTTTCATTCAGTTTTGTGAACCAGAGCCAGAAGGGGATTCATTAGAAATAATAAGGAATAAACCAGTATTTTCCAAACAGTGTGTCTCCAACTTTTGCAAAACTACAATGCCCAGCATGCCCGGACAGCCTCTGGGGGCATGCTGGGAGTTGAAAGTTTGCAACAGATGGAGACACACTGTTTGGAAAACGCTGATATAATGGAAGGACTTAGGCCATGTTCACTCAGCGTAAAATGTGCGGAATGTTTACCCGGAAAACACAGGAGGACATACTGCACAATTAAAACTACTGGAGGGCGATAGGACATCTCGGAAATGTGACGTCTTATAGAAGGCAATGCATTTAAGAGCAAAAACAGCAAAAAGGATAGACAATTCTATTCTTTTTGTGGATGCCAGAATCTGACGCGGAAATTAATGTGATTCTGCTGCAGCAGAATGTCCATGCGGAATATTATGGCAGAAATTCGCACGGACATTCCACCGTGTGAACATACACTTCGGCTTCTTCTTCCTTCTAGATCAATTTCAGGCTTAGGCTGAATAAAAAACTGACACAAAACGCTCCCAATTACCTTTAACCTGTCACCCAGCTGCCCACAAGAGGAAGTTTGGTGGTAGTAGTGTGTAAAAGTAATGTATATAGAGCTTAAACATTGTAATAAAATAAATAAAATGTTCTGCTAATTTTTAAAATATTTTGGCCCAGATTTGCTATTGCTAATATTCTAGAATTTCCTGCTCAGTTTGTGCCAACAAACTGTGCACCATCACGGCGAGAAAGGGATTGGCTTAAAGCACTGGGGTTTTAGATGCAACCTCAAAAGTGCAAGCTAGAAAAAGTGGAGTGTACATGGCATATATGATGAATTCCCCATGTTGCAACACAACTCCCCCTCCTTCCATAGTTTTTTGAAAAGCCTCAGAACTTGTCATTTTACACTGGTTTAGTCGTTTGTAGACAGAACTGGATGAGCCCTTTACAGGTATAGTATGTAAACAGCCTCAGTAATAAATGGTGAAATCACTTCATCTCTTTAACACATGACTGTGATAAATATATCTAATCTTCACTGCACCATAACTCCTCCAGTCTGTTGCCCCTGTGCCCGTAGTAATCTACTGCAGTATACACCATCCCCCACCTTCTCCTTCATCTTTTCAATCTTTTTGGCAGAGCTGCGTCTCTGCTGTCTGTCTTCGTGGCGCAGGGCATTGGGCCCGAGCTCTGCAGATTTGCTGAACTGTTTTTCCTCCTGTTTCTCAGCGTCCTTCAGTTTGCTCTCAGCATTAATACTTTCTGCATGGTACATGTGATACGTCTTCATCACCTGCAAGACATTCAAGCATCGATACTTTACAATACTTCACATGGGTATAGGAAAGATCCCTCAAGCACTGAATAATACTACACAAAAACATAAATATGTCAATATTCCCCAGAGCTATATAAAAAGCTTCTCACCCATCCAGCACCTACTTTGTAAGAATGAGGGGCAAGAACCCCAGATAGATGACTTTACGATTATGGATGAACATTTGGAGGAGATTCTGGTTAGCCTAAAATGATTTAAAGGAGTAGTCCAGTTTAAAAAAGCTTATGTGCTCTTATACCTGGGCTGCCAGCATATAAGACAACAAACCAGCCTCACCTGCCGCCACTCCAGTCCTCCAGTGCCATCTTCTTCCTGGTTCCCTGTGGTCAACATGTCACACTGTGCCTCAGCCAGTTGCTGGCCGCAGTGATGTCCCGCCTGGGCCAGTGATCAGCTAAGTGGCAGTGTGATGCACTGACCACCAACACTGGTCTTTTTCCTGGTGCGGGGGGCTCAATGCATCACATGGTACCAGGAAGAAGACAGCACAAGAGGATTGGAGCGGCTATACCGGGGCATCGAGGAAGCAACGGTAGGGAAGTCCGAATTGTTATTTTATATGCTGGTAGTTAAGGGATAACAGCACACAACCCTTCTAAACTGGATTACTGTAAGGATGCTGACTTTTAGGGAAGCTACCTCTGAAAGGAAGCACTTAAGATAGCTCTTTTTTGGTTGAAAGGAAAACTAACAGACCTTTTGTCAGAAAGCACTACCTATAAGATTCCTTATGCCAGTTGGTGATCCCGGTGAGAAGAAACAATACCCCGAGACCAATATTCTTCCTGGATACTCACCGTATACAGCTCATTTGTGACCTTTGCCAGCTCCTCATGCATTTGCAGACCAATATCTTTACTCTGCAAAACATTAATATTTTTTATAACGATACAGAGAAATTCAGTTGTTAAGTGCACTAGACGTTGTGCTGTGACCTTGTATAGCTTTGTTTTAGAACACTCTGGATTGATGAAACAACATCTATGTCCACATCAATGTTAGCACATACAGTGATCCCTCAACTTACAATGGCCTCAACATACAATGGTTTCAACCAGACTCAACATACAATGTACGGACAATCCAGATCTGTGAAACATGTCAATACCTGGAAGAACCGACCAAGCAAAATGGGCATTCACTGGTAAAACCTCTGTATTACTGAAGCGTATGCACTGACTGATGTCTGGTAGCGCCCCCTACAGTACAGGGAGTTATTACATGTTCTGTACACTTTACCTGTTCCAGGGTTACCTGCTCCTTTGGACACCAGGTGAAGGCGACTCCATTACTTTTTTTTAGGACATTTTGTGTACTGTACAGGACCCTGAAGAAGCTCCTGTCCTCTACATAGACCAGTGTTTCCCAAGCAGGGTGCCCCCAGCTGTTGCAAAACTACAACTCCCAGCATGCCCGGACAGCCTTCGGCTGTCCGGGCATATTGGAAGTTGTAGTTTTGCAACAGCTGGCGTTCTCCCTGCTTGGGAAACACTGACATAAACAGTGATTACAGCTCCCACCAGATCTTTATTACTTTTATGTGTAAGGATTTGCTTTGTCTATATTAGTTATCTACTTATTTTTCTTTAATTCTCCCTTTTTCCTATTTTTGGATGACATTTTGGTGCCTTTAGAACCAATTACCAGGTTTCCATAGAGTTCTGGTCTCAACATACAATGGTTTCAACATGCAATGGTCGTCCCAGAACCAATTAATATTGTAACTTGAGGGACCACTGTATATCCACTTCCATGTTGGTAATGGTGGTCTGGACCCAAGTAATAGCTTTATAATAATCCACACAGCACAGAACAGGAAGTGCGTTCATAGAGACGTTTAGTTGCTGCAAGCCAATAAAAAGCATTGTATTTCAAAGCACAATATCTGTTTGTTTGTCAATGAATTTAAACATTCTTTAGAATAGTATCCAAACTGATACAATATGTCAGTGCTGGTAAAATGTAACAAACTATCAGGAAATAAGATCTGTGCTGCTGATGTTTTTAGGCTCACACAGAATTAGGGTGTGTTCACACGGCCGTCTGTCCCCGTTTTTTTATCTCCGTGTCGGTTCCGTTCCTGCAGGCTGTCCCATTCATGTCAATGGGATTTTTTTTACAATCCGTTTACATCTGTTTGTACCCGTCTGTGCTCATTTCCGTTTTTTTTGATGGCAGAAAAAACAGCACATGCAGTATATTTTCTTCCGTTAAACAAATGGAAGAAAAAAACAGATACAGTAAATTTAACATTAACATTGAAGAAAACGGATGAGCCTTTAATGTCATCTGTTTTTTTCAATTCGTTTTTTGATCCGTTTTTACTTTTGAGCATGCTCAGAACAAAAAAAAACATTTTTTTTTTGGTTTATTAACTGAACAATAACTGATAGAAATGGAGACATCCGTTATTGTGTTTTTTTTTTTTTTTTTGGTTTTTTCTTTAAGTCTGTTTTTATTTTTGATGGGAGGAGAACGGGACGGGTCTAGACAGCCGTGTTAACGCAGCCTTATACAGACTTAATACAACTGTAACAAACCCTCACCTGTGGCATATCTTAGATCTTTACAGGTTTCCAGCTTATGAATGTTTTTATTCAGTGACAACAAGTAGAGATCTGGAAAATGGCAAGGACTTACAACAAAAAGTCTTAAAAATTTTCAGAACTTTTCATAATATGACAAATAAGTATTATTAATACATAACTGTGGAGATGTTTTGTGGTGTATATGTGCCAAATGTATCAGAAAATGCTTCATATATCCAGCAAAATATAACCCTCTATAGTCCTCCATCATACCAACAGAGGCCAAAGCGGTGTGACTTTGGCCTGGGATTCCATTTAATTGCTGGATGGAATAGCACTGACATTTGCACTTTTCTATAGATCAGGACAGAGCAAAAAATAAAATGCATAGTAGGGATCGACCGATATCGATTTTTTAGGGCCGATAACGATAATATGTGAATTTTGAGGCCGACAGCCGATAACTTATACCAATATTCCGGTATAAGTTATCGGCTATTTCACCCCCCCCCCCCCTCGCCCTGCTGCAGATCAATGATCTAAAGCGGGTTCTTTAAATCAATGAACTGCAGCGGCTTTTGCGGGGCCAGAGACTGCCGCCGCTACCCGCTACTCTCCCCCTGCCTTTCCTAGGGTCCTCCCTAGTCCAACCACCACCGCTGCCCCATTGCCTCCCCTATCCCCGGTTTTATAATGACCTGTTCCCGGAGCCAGGGGTCCGCATTACTTCTGGCTCCAGTGGCGTCCTGAGCTGTCACTGTGCGCACTGACGGTGACGTCACGTTAAGGACGTCACTCGTCATAGCGCAGGACGCCGCAGGAACCAGAAGTAGCGCGGACCCCAGGCCCCGGGAACAGGTAATTATAAAACCGGGGATGGGGGATGCAATGGGGCGGCGGTGGTCTCGGGCCGGGGCGGCGGAGGTGGTCTCGGGCCGGGGGGACGGGGCATTATCGGCAAGGTAATTGCCGATACCGTTAATGTCAAAAATCGTGAATACCGGACGATAATATCGGCCAAACCGATAATCGGTCGATCCCTAATGCATAGTATATGTTCTTTATAATAGGGCAGTCAACTATCCATCGGAGGTACGCATCAGGGAGTTCCTCTATGTATACCCCCGGTAGATACTGCAAAAGCACTACAGCCTCAGGCTTCACAGTAGACATCAACCTGAGATCCTCACTGTACGGATCTCAAGCCTCATCCCAGTAGGGCTAACTTCCCACTATGTCTTCAGTCAATCGGAGGTATATATCAGGGAACTCCTCAATATATGTATTTCTACACCACTGAGTGCTATTTATCATACACAGGATCCCATGTACAAAAAACTAAGTATAGATTTTTTTTTAACAATATCCTGCTATGGAACAGAGAAGTCTGTGTTATTCCATCCAGCAAGCTCTTTGTTGTGCTCTGTCAGGTAATGGACATCTTAAATTTATACACTAGGACAGTGTTTCCCAACCAGAGTGCCTCCAGCTGTTGCAAAACTACAACTCCCAGCATGCCCAGACAGCCGAAGGCTGTCTGGGCATGCTGCGAGTTGTAGTTTTGCAACAGCTGGAGGCACCTTGGTTGGGAAACACTGCACTAGGAGCTTTCCCGACAAATGAAACAGTGAGCACCGTGTGAAAACCCTGTGTGGTGGGAGTCTTCTCATAGACACCACAGTTGGCAGACATTCCTCAGGAAATTAAAGCGTCTCATCCCACTCCTCCTCACCTTTTTGAAGAGTCTGATGACATCCTCGCTGATGTGTGACAGCCTGACAATGACATTGTTTAGGAAGATGTCATTCAGCGTGGCGTGGTCTTTACTTTCACGCCGGGTCTGGGATAGGACCAGATACCAGCAGTTCACCGGAGAGAGAAGATGCTGATCCTTCCTGAAAATTACAACCGAGGAGGATAATAAACAACACTAAGGACATAAGACCTTGCGTTTGCTCTTCTGTCAGGATATTTAGTTGTTTCTTAGATATATCTGTTAAATGGCCACCAACATGACTATTGTTACAGTCCTCAAATAAATGGCCACACAACATCCCTAGACCACTGAAAGGCAAACTTGCCTGGTTACACAATGCCAATTTTGTCCTATTTCACTACATACAGAAACTAGTGCAACAGAAGCTGGGTGAAAAGATGTATCTGTTTGTTTCTAAGAAAGTTGGGTGGTAAAATATTTTCCATTACAGCTTACACAGGGCTGGTCTCTCTGTTTTCTCAGACTCGTAAAATGTTTCTGCTAGGCCCCTTTCACACTGCCATTTCTCCCCATCAAGAATGGCCGTTAAAGCCTCTCTTTTTTTTTCTTTTTTTTTGTGACTTTAACGGCAGTTTTCGTGACGGGACACAACGGGCAACAATGGATCCCGACGGGAATAGCATTTTTTGATGGGAATAGTGGGAGAAAAAGAAGGCGCAAGCAATATCCCCGGCTCCCCCAACGGCCATCACACTGCCATGTCCTAATGGCAGTGTGAAAGAAGCCTTATTTAAAAAGAAAAAAGAAAAACTTTTGACATGTCAAAGAGACTTGTCAAAATAATGGATAAGTGGCCCCACCGATCGCTATAAGTGATCACTATTTCTTCCTGTGCTCTCTCTATGAAAAGTCTATGGGGTAGATTTATCAAAAGGAAAAGTTGCCCAGTTGCCCATAGCATCCAATCAGATCGCTTCTTTCATTTTGCAGAGGCCTTGTTAAAAATGAAAGAAGCGAGCTATTTGGTTGCTATGGGCAACTGGTCAACTTTCCTTTTGGACAGGTTTTGATAAATCTCCGCCTATGGGCAGCAAGAAGAGAAACAATCCTCAACTGTGCACTTCTTCCAGTTTGTTTTAGAGATCATTGGGGGTCGCAGCACCCAGACTCACACCGAACAAAACTTTTGACTCTATGGCCCAGATTTATCAAACTGTGTGAGAAAAAATGTAGTGATTTTCCCACAACAACCAAACACAGCTCAGTTAATGAGCTGAGGTAAAGTGAAAGCTGAGCTGTGATTGGTTGTTGTGGGAAAATCACCATTTTTTTCTCTCACACAGTTTGATAAATCTGGGTCTATGTCTCATTGACTTGGCAAAAGCTTTCAAAGGGGTATTCCAGGAAAAACTGGCTGCAGAAAGTTAAACAGATCTGTAAATTACATCCAGGGCCGGACTGGCCTACCGGCGGGCCGGTCACCTTGACTGCCGAACGGCTGGCCGCACCAAGTGAAAGAAGACTTCTTGGTCCGGCCCCTGACAGTGGTTGTCGCACGGCCGGCCGCAAGGCTGGCCGTGCCGGAAGCAATGAGGCTTCCTGTGCTGATTGCAGCAGGCTGGCCAGCTGACAGCAGAGGTGGCTCTAGCATAAGGCCATATAGGACACCGCCTCAGTCCTCGCATAAGTGGGGGGCCTCGCTCAGGGCCCTGACTAGCGCAAGTTGCACCCCACTCTCTGGCTGACTGCCGGGATTAAAGTTTAACACAGCAGTTCCAGATCCGTCCTGCCTGCAGGCGGCGAGCCTCAGCGCTGCGCCCGACCAGCCCCTGCTGATCCTCTGCCACTTTAAGAGAAAGGGCTGCTGGGGCTGGTCACCTGTCATAGAAACTGCTACTGATTAGTTCCCGGACCTCCTGCCCCCGCCCCGCACCGTATTATGTCACTGTATACCAATGTCTGTGCTGTGTCCTCTGAACTGGCTAGCCCATACTACACAATGTGGGCATACTGGGAGTTATAGTTTTGCCACAGCTGGAGGCACCCTGGTTACGAATCAATAAGAGAGTGCCTACAAACCTCCATCTCATTGTTTCTCAACCAAGGTTCCCCTTTTATGAACAAGTATATAATTACGATATGCCATGAGCTTGAAAAATTACGCACTATGGGGCTGGTATGCAACTTTTCCAGGGCTGGTTTTTATCCCCAGTCTGGCCCTGATTACTTCTATTAATAAAATCTTAATCCTTCCAATACTTATCAGCTGCTGAAGTTGAGTTGTTCTTTTCTGTCTGGCAACAGTGCTCTCTGCTGACATCTCTGCTTGTCTCGGGAACTGCAGAGTGGAAGAGGTTTGCTATGGGGATTTGCTTCTACTCTGGACAGTTCCCGAGACATGTGTCATCAGAGAGCACTTAGAAAGAAAAGAACAACTCAACTTCAGCAGCTCCTAAGTACTGAAAGGATTAATATCTTTTTAATAGAAGTAATTTACAAATCTGTTTAACTTTCTGGAGCCAGTTGATATATAAAAAAAAAAGTTTTTTGCTGGATAACCCCTTTAATGGTACAACTGCCTAGCATTACCTAAGCATCATGCGAAAAATTAAAAGTAGTGGTGCCACTCACCAGATCATAAAAATCTTCTTTACTCCACCATTTTTAAATGGCAGTGCGGTGGATACAAACACATTAAGGACAACAGCTGTTTTGTGCATCCTGTCCTTTGTCCTGACCCTAGCTGTACAGCAATATATTGGTTCTGCCTATGTCAGTACAAAAGGTGATAAATCTGCCTCCCTGGACTCTATAATATCTGGGAGACAACCGCTAAGAAAGCTTTAATGGAGACCACCTGAACTGCCATCCAGCTATCCTATATATAAACAGATATAATAATGCGGCAGTACCGCAAATAAAACGTAACATGTGAATACAGCCAACAAGTCAAGTGCCATGATTCCTGGTGAAAATAAATGCTGCATTGTGCAAGTCTCTAACTGCATTGTAAATGATATGTGCCAATAGGTCAGCCATAAATGCCAAGCCGACATTCATCACTTTCCTTATCCTCCATTGTGCTTTCATAAGTGTTAATTCTTGTACAGACAGATAATCAATAGATTGAATTTAGTAATGAAATGCTAAACTTTACTCCTAGAAGAAAAACTGATTTTGTGAGTACACAGCGCAAAATCCTGTTGTGAACAAGTTTATTGGGAACATAGGCCCTAGGGGCCACTAGAAGACCACACTAAGCACTAGAAAAAAAAGTGCTAGCTCTTCCCAACAGTCTATACCCCTCCTGCAGACAGTAAGCTAAGCCAGTCTGTACACAAGTAGTACAAAAAGCAAAAGGACACAAGAACACGGAGAAAAACAAAAAACAGGAGAACCAAACACAGTCCAGAGACTAACCAATGACCGTGTGTGGCAAACCGAAAACCAAGAAAACATGGGTGAGAACTGTGTCTCCCCAACAAACTTGATGAGTAAAGGATTTTACGATAAGTACTCACAAAATCCTTTTCTCTTCTAGAAATAAATTTCATAAGTGTTTTCTCGCTTGTGTCAATGTGGATCACAGGCACAATGGGATATCCCAAAGCAGTCCCCAGGGGTGCAAGAAAATATATAGCAATAAAAGCAAAGGACAGTTAGACCACCGCGGCCTGGCAGATGCAAGGTGTGCAGTCTATTAAACTTAGTGAACATGTGAAGAGAGGACCAAATGGCCACCTTGAGCACCTGTTGGGCAAACAGCAATAAGCCTCACCAATGGCTAGCTGAATTCACAGGGCAATAGTAGCCATGGAGGCTGCCAGCCCCTTCCGCTCAGCAGAAAGAAGAGGTGAGAGAAGTGAGAGCTAAAGGGAAAACCACTTGCCAGGTCAACAAAAGCAGTGGGATCTTGCAAAGAGCCTCAAAGGGGAGGACAGGAGTGCAATGAGAACTAGATTAAAGTCTAAATAAGTGACAGGGACCCTGTAAAGAAGCACAGCATGTGCCATCCCTTAAAGAAAGATAGAGACATCCTTGTTGGAAGCTAGAGGGTGATAAAAAAAAAAAAAAGAATGGGCAACGCTGAGACCTGCCTCTTAAGAGAGCTGAAGGCCAGGCCAAGATCAATGCCACTGTAGAGAAAGGTCAGGATCCTGGAAATGGTAAAGTGAAGAAAGAGGATGAATGCACCTGTACTTGTACCAGGTAAAAAAAGACATCCATGGCCCAGTGATAAAGACAGGAAGAGGAAGGATTGGAAACTTTCAGCATAGTTTGAATAACTTGAAGAAGCCCTGATCTCTCAGCATGGTTTCAACAGCCACATCATTAAATGTAGCACCCTAAATTCTGGTGCAAGACAGATCCTTGAGAGAGAAGATCATCTTTGAAGGGAGGAGACACCATGGGGTGTCTACCAGAAGATGAATTAAGCCAGTGTACCATGCTTGATGGGGCCAGACCGGAGCCACCTGGATTATCGGAAGGCCCTCTGCTTTGATCTTCTTGAGGACTCAGGAAGGAGCTGAAACACATAGAGCAGGCTGAAGTGACCCCAAAGGGCCACCAATGTGTTAACCATGAAAAATACAGGATCCCAAGAGTGAAATATGAAACAAGTGGTCCTTTGGTTGAGTCAGGTGCATCTCTGGGGACCCCCATGGGCGCAGACCTGGTCAAACTCTTCTTAAGGGAATGCCCACTTTCTCCGATCAAGCTTTCTCGGCTGAAGAAGTTTGACCCCAATTGTTGACCCCAGGGATGTATACTGCAGACAAATTGTTGACCCCAGGGATGTATACTGCAGACAAAGCTGGAACTTGGGTCTCTGCCCAAGACAGAATCCTGGCTGTCTCTGACATGATAACTTGACTGGGAGTCCTGTCCTGGTGTTGAGGAAAGCCACAGCCTGTTAAATATTACCGTATATACTCGAGTATAAGCCGAGTTTTTCAGCACGATTTTTCGTGCTGAAAACACCCCCCTCGGCTTATACTCGAGTGAACTCCCCCACCCGCAGTGGTCTTCAACCTGCGGACTTCCAGAGGTTTCAAAACTACAACTCCCAGCAAGCCAGGGCAGCCATCGGCTGTCCGGGCTTGCTGGGAGTTGTAGTTTTGAAACCTCCGGAGGTCCGCAGGTTGAAGACCACTGCGGCCTTCAACATCATCCAGCCCCCTCTCACCCCCTTTAGTTCTGAGTACTCACCTCCGCTCGGCGCTGGTCCGGTCCTGCAGGGCTGTCCGGTAAGGAGGTGGTCCGGTGAGGAGGTGGTCCGGGCTGCTATCTTCACCGGGGAGGCCTCTTCTAAGCTCTTCGGGCCCGGCCTCAGAATAGTCACGTTGCCTTGACAACGACGCAGATACGTCGTTGTCAAGGCAACGGCTCTATTCCGGGCCGGAAGCGCGGAGAAGAGGCGCCCCCGGTGAAGATAGCAGCCCGGACCACCTCCTCACCGGACCACCTCCTTACCGGACAGCCCTGCAGGACCGGACCAGCGCCGAGCGGAGGTGAGTACTCAGAACTAAAGGGGGTGAGAGGGGGCTGGATGATGTTGAAGGCCGCAGTGGTCTTCAACCTGCGGACCTCCGGAGGTTTCAAAACTACAACTCCCAGCAAGCCCGGACAGCCGATGGCTGCCCGGGCTTGCTGGGAGTTGTAGTTTTGAAACCTCTGGAGGTCCGCATGTTGAAGGCCGCAGTGGTCTTCAACCTGCGGACCTCCGGAGGTTTCAAAACTACAACTCCCAGCAAGCCCGGACAGCCGATGGCTGCCCGGGCTTGCTGGGAGTTGTAGTTTTGAAACCTCTGGAGGTCCGCAGGTTGAAGACCACTGAGGGCGAATGATGAGAAGAGGATGATGAAGGGGGGGGGGGTGTGGGGATGATGAAGGGGGGTGGGGATGATGAAGGGGGGGGTGTGGGATGATTACAAGGGGATGATGAAGGGGGGATGTGTGGGATGATAAGGGGATGTGTGGGATGATGACAAGGGGATGATGAAGGGGGGATGTGTGGGATGATGACAAGGGGATGATGAAGGGGGGATGTGTGGGATAAGGGGATGTGTGGGATGATGACAAGGGGATGATGAAGGGGGGATGTGTGGGATAAGGGGATGTGTGGGATGATGACAAGGGGATGATGAAGGGGGGATGTGTGGGATGATGACAAGGGGATGATGAAGGGGGGATGTGTGGGATGATAAGGGGATGTGTGGGATGATGACAAGGGGATGATGAAGGGGGGATGTGTGGGATGATGACAAGGGGATGATGAGGATGTTAATGACGGGTCTGGATGATGACAGGGGGGGATGAGGTATTTCCCACCCTAGGCTTATACTCGAGTCAATAACTTTTCCTGGGATTTTGGGTTGAAATTAGGGGTCTCGGCTTATACTCGGGTCGGCTTATACTCGAGTATATACGGTATGTAATATGATATTTTTTAATACACAATATCACAATAAAAGATTTGAGTGTATAAGTGTATTAATTTATATATACCATGTACCAGTTACAGTGTTGGATATATATTTAGAACTACTTACACCATACAACACTATTTCAGTACGTATATATTATACAGTGACCCCCCCCCCCCCCCGACCTACGATGGCCCAGACATATGATAATTTCAACATACGGTGGCCTCTCAGAGGCCATCTCATGTTAAAGGCAGCATCAACATACAATGATTTTGTATGTTGGGGCCATCGCATAAATGGCTATCCGGCAGCGCAGACTACTTTAGCTGCCGCCGGATAGCCGTTTAAGGTGCCCCGAGTGGTCCAGTGATGGTCACTCACCTGTCCCCGACGTTCCGGGCCGTCCTCTTCGGATCGTCGTCGTCATCACATCGCCGTGCGCGCCATCCCATCATCCAATAGGATGGGCGTGCGCAGCGACGTGATGACGGCGATGGAGAGAGACGTTCCTGGCCAGCAGAGATGGTCCAGAGCAGCGGGGACACCCCGGGGATGCGGCGAAAGCAGTGGAGGGCCACATCCAGGGCAGCGGTGACGGTCCGGAGCGGCGGGGACAGGTGAGTATAACTTCCTATTCTTTTCATTGCACGGATCCCTGAACATACGATGGTTTCAACAAACGATGGTTCATTTGGAACGAATTACCATCGTATGTTGAGGGACCACCGTATATATATAATGGCAATAATCCAACAGCACTCCAAAAATATGAAAAACTGTGGTAGTTTATTCAACCATGTCCATGCCATGCTTGAGAATGGCTACAAGTGGGTAGCCGAAACGTCGCATGGACATGGGTGAATAAACTACCACCGTTTTTCACATTTTTGGAGTGCTGCTGGATTACTAGCATTTGAAGTTTGTGGGGATCCGTGACCTGGTTCCTTGACCAACTTGCCCCCTCCATCTTTTGACAATGTCTGGTTGTGCTGCTTCTCCCTTCTTCTAATATATATATATATATATATATATATATATATATGTTCAAATTTTAGAAGTTAATTTGTTGTCCCTTAGACTGTCAGCAGCACAATGATGGGGTGAATCTCTGCCCCTGTGAGCTGCAGGACCTAGGAATTTTTAATAGTAAACTCAAAACACATGCCCCACAGGGCATAAAACACCCCTCAGAGAGGCACTGTGAGTTCTATACAGCAAGAAAAAAATGGTTAAATACATAAAAGGGTGGGAACCTTGTGCTGCTGCCAGACTAAGGGAAAACAAATTAACTTCTTAAATTTTAACTTCCCTGTCGTCTGCTCAGCAGCACAATGATGGGGATTTACATCCCATAACAAAGGGTGGGATTTACATGTTAGTAGAATCAATAACAGATCTGACAAAAGAGAAATTATCAGAAGACACATTATCTAATTTATAATGCTTAAAGAAAGTTAACGGAGTGCTTCAAGATGCACTCTGACAGATATGATCTAAAGGTTCTGAGCCTTGCTCAGCTCTAGAAGTGGATAAGACTCTGGTTGAGTGTGCTGTGAACTCAGGAGGCACCAAGTTAGCCACACGGTAAGCATCCTGGATGCAATCACATATCCCACTCACTATAGTAGGCTTGTAAGATTTATTACCCCTATTTGAGCCATGATATAGGATGAACAGATTTTCATCCTTTCTAAAGGAACTGGTTCTGTCAATATAGATCTGGAGAGCTCTAACAAGATCTAGATTATTCAGATGATTTTCTTCTCCGGCCGAAGAATCCAGAATATACCTAGGTAGACAGATTAACTGATTACGGTTAGCAAAGGAAGGGACCTTAGGAGAAAAATTAGGTAAGTATCTCAACAATACTTTATCCGATGAGAAAATAGTATAAGGCTTAGATTAATCTAAAGCTTGGAGCTCCCCAACTCTTTTTGCTGTGGTAATCGCCAAAAAAAAGACACTTCCATAGAAAGATATTTTAAGTCCACTTCCTGTGGAGGCTCAAAGGGGGTAAAACAAAGATGTTTGAGGATTAGGCTTAGATCCCACGTAGAAACAGGCCTGATAATCTTAGGACGTAGCCTGGTGATGGCTTTAACAAAATTCTTGATTTCAAGAATCTGGAACAGCCTTTGTCCTAGAAAGGCAGACATTGCAGAAATCTGTACTTTAAGAGTATTGGGAGATAGTCCTTTGTCAAAGCCATCCTGTAAAAATTCTAAAATGTGTGCAGTTGTAGAAATAGTAGCATGAATCTGCTTGGCAGCACACCAATTTAGGAAGATATTTCTTACTCTGGCATATGATTTTTTGGTAGCTTCACTCCTAGAGTGAGATAGTGTATCCAATATGCGGTCTGAGAAGCCCTTGGCTTTTAGTATGGACCTATCAACCTCAAAGCCGTTGAGAGACGCCAGGTTGTGGCAGAGCTGATTTCCCTGGGACACCCAGTTCTGCCTCAGAGGGAGTTTCCAGAACACACCTTTGCTCATCATCATGAGCTAAGAGAACCAGGATCTCTTGGGCCAAAACGGAATTACCGCTATTACAGAAGCGTGATCCTGTTTGACTTTCATTAATACCCTCGGTATCATTGAAGTCGGCGGAAAGATGTAGGCTAGACTGAAGTTCCAAGGGATAGACATTGCATCCACTGCCGACGGCTGATCCTCTGAGTAAAGGGAGCAAATTTTATTAGTTTGGTGTTGCATTTGGTCGCCATAAAGTCAATCTCTGGAAGTCCCCAGCAGTGACAAAACTGCAGAAAAATCTCTGGGCATAGAGACCACTCCCCCTGAACTGTGAGCTGTCTGCTCAGGCGACCCACCAACGTGTTCTGAACCCCTCTGATGTGGACAGCAGATAACCTTGTTATCCTGATTTCCACCCAGTTGAAGATCCTTCCCACTTCCTGAAGAAGTGAACTGGATTTGGTACCTCCCTGTTTGTTGATATAGAACACCGAGGCCATGTTGTCCAACTTGATCCGGAATGCCTTCCTCAAGAGGAGAGGTTTGAAATGCTTCAGAGCATAAAATATGGCTCTCAACTCTTTGCTGGAAGAAAGAGCCAGTTCCTCCAGACTCCAGTCCCCGGAAGTCGTGACATCCAACATGTGGGTGCCCCAACCTGAGCCGGAGGAATCTGTAGTAACAATTGTCCAGGTTGGATCGATTAGAGGCATCCCATCTCTTATTTCGGCCCTCCAATGGAGAGCCTGTCTGATGTTGGATGAGAGAATGTGGAGAGAGTCCAATTCCAAAAGAGACCGGTTCCAGAACGCAGGATTGAAGAGGCCTCAGATACCACAGGGCCCAAGGTACAGCTTCTGCTGCAGAGGACAGAAGACCCAGGAAACTCATCAGGGTCCTGAGAGAGACTTTGCGAGTTGTTCTGAGGAAGCTGTATCCTCTAAGGATATGATTCTTCCTGGCCACAGAGAGGTACAGCTTCATCTCTATTGAATTGATGATGAAGCCTAGAAATTGTTTGGTTGTTGTTGGGGTCAAATCTGATTTCTCCCAGTTGACCAACCAACCCAAGTCCTGGAGTAAGTCTAGAGTTAGTCTAGCATGATCCAGAAATATCGATTCTTGGCTGGCTATTAACAGCCAGTCGTCCAGATATGGGATAACTCTTATCCCTGACAATCTGAGAACCGCCATCATGGAGGATACCACTTTGGTTGACACAAAGGGAGCTGATATGATCCTGAATGGAAGAACTTTGAACTGAAGATGAAAGAGAATCCCTCAGATTCTCACTGCAATTCTCAGAAATTTCCGATGTTCTGGATGAATATGGATGTGAAAGTATGCGTCTTTCAGATCTAGAGATGCCATAAACTCTCCCTTGGATAGTAGAGGCTTGATGGATCTTATGGTTTCCATCTTGAACTTTCTTTTTAGAAAGTGGCGGTTCAAATACCTTAAGTCGATTATAAGGCGATGTTTCCCTGAAGGCTTGGGTACAAGGTAAACCGGAGAGTATACTCCTTTGCCTTCTTCTAGTGGGGGAACAGGCTCCAGCGCGGCCAAAGAAATTAGCTCTAGAATCAAGCTTTCTAACAAAAACTGCTTTGGTTCCTGCAAAATGGCAGACACAAGAAATTTTTCTTGAGGAAGAACAAAAAGGGGGAGAGAATAACCGTTCTCTATAATGTGAAGAACGCAAGGATCTTTTATCCTCTGTGCCCATGCAGGAAAAAAAACGAGATAGGCTGCCACCTACTGGAGTATCGACCCTGTCAAAAGCTCTGCTTCTTCTGTTCAGAAGCACCTTTAGCTTGATTCCCTCTTCTGGAGGTCCTAGACCCCCTGCCACGACTGGAGTAGCGGTTCTATCTATTTCTCCTACTTGGAGGAGAGTTCCTCCGAGTATATCTTCTAGAGGAGGACGGAGTTAAGGGTAAGGATTTACCTTTCCTGTCAGAAAGCTCTTCCATAATAGAGTCCAGTTCAGGGCCGAAAAGCTTGCCAGATAAATACTTAATGTTGCAAAGCTGACATTTAGAAGAGCGGTCACCTATCCAGGGTCGCAGCCAAGGTGCCCTTCTGCCCGCTGTAGAAAGCGCCATGGTTTTAGCACCAAATTTTAGCTGCTGTGAAGAGGTGTCACATAGGAAATCCACCGCCAAATTGATCTTCTTAAAGGAAGACAGAAGATCTTCTCTAGCAACTCCTGAACTGATATCCTCTTGTAAGTTATTCAGCCACTTTCTCAGGCACAAGGCCCCATTACTGGAAGCAATGGCTACAGAGCTCTGACTAGAGCCAGCAATATAGGTTCGCTTAAAAGCCACCTCAATACGACTATCCATAGGATCACGTAGATTAGAACCATGGTACGTTTAGACATTTTAGCGATCATATCTAGTCATATCTACCCTAGGAGGATTGGCCCGAGGTCTGGACTGAGACTCCTCAATGGGAAACATCATTTTATATCTTTTAGAAATAACTGGAGTTTTCTCTGGTCTCTCCCACTCTGCCGGCATTAAAGCAGAGAATATGTCATCCATCTGAAAGGCTCTAAGCGCTTTAGACGTGGAAGGAGCATCAGGTTTAGGACTTGGCTGGCTCTCAGCCTGCACAAATCTAATTAATCTTTTGTGATTTTTCCTGAGGGAAATAATATCTGGAAACATCCACCACCTCTTCATCTTCAGAGGAACGGGAACAGGAATCTTTCTCATCACGACTATCGACCTCCATAGGAGCAGGGGAGGTATGACTATAGCGTGAGCGCTTCTTAGGAGTACTAAGAGAGTCCTTAAGATCCTTAAAGGTTAGCTCCCACCATCCTATTTTTTTTTTCTGTCCCTGCCTATTGCCAATCTATCCCTAAACCCCTCCCTGCTTTTAATTTTTATTTTTACTATATTAAAAATGCCTTTTGTCTGCCTGGCAGTGTGCTCACTACCAGGCAGACTTCCCCAGCAGGCACCACGTCACTGATGCCTGCTGGGGGGGGACTTCCGCCCTTAGTTCATCTACAAAGTGCCTCCAGCTGTTTCACCACTACAACTCCCAGCTTGCCCTGACATCTATTGGCTGTCAGGGCATGCTGGGAGTTGTAGTATTGAAACAGCTGGAGGCACCCTGTGTAGATAAACTATTAGTTAGTTACATGCGGCGCTAGCCCGTCCCCTCCCCCCGCGCCATACCCCGTTCCCTCCATCACAAACCCCCCCCGCATACCCCGTTCCCTCATTACACTTACTGCAGAGTCCAGCAGCGGGCGTGCAGGGACAGCGGCGGCGGCGATCTGCGGGAGGAGTGGTCTCCCAGCCAGTGGCCGGGGAGCCAATGCGCTCGCTCCCTGCATGTCTGATTGACAGGCAGGGAGCGAGCGCAGGCTGAATGAAAAAGGACCGATGCCCGGCCGCATCAGTCCTTTTTCAGGCGTGACATCACGCCAGGCTGCAGCCGGCCACTAGTAGGGAGACCCCTAGTGGACGGTTTTCAAATGTAAATTAAAGCATTTTAATAAAAAAAAATAATAATAATAAAAGTATATTAGAGATATGTTGTAGTACATAAGTACTACAACATATCAAAAAATAAAGTTGGTGACAGTGCCCATTTAATAGATCCTGTAACAAAATCTTTGAACCAGACATACATATCCCTAATATTGGGTTCACCCTGAGAAGGCAGAGGAGGTGGTGGGTGACATGCTCCGCAGGTGGTCAAGTCGCTGTCATCAGGAAGAGGAATATTGCACTTCCTACAAGAAAGATGTCAAGTTTTTTCCAAAGACTTGCGTGGAGCCCCACTGGATTCTCTGGAAGACATCTATGAAAAAAAATTTTTGGTAATAAAAAAATATATATTTCTTTCTTTTTTTTTCAAGAAAGGAAAAAAGGTATGGGGGGGGGGGGGGACACCATGAGGCAGAAAGGCACAGGCTTAACAGCAAAGCAAAGGCAAAGCTATGCACAGCATGGCAAAGCCTCTAGCTGCAGGCTCAAAAGAGACAGAATGAATGAATAGCCTGCCTTAAATAGGAGGTTTAATCCCACCCCCAGGATTTTAGAGCAAATTTCCAGAAAAGAACATTAAAACAGAGAACAAAAAGTATGGCTAACATACTGCATTAATAAAAGACACAATGGTAAGAAAGAATATATAAAAATTATGAAAAGTAGAAACAGTGATGCTGAGCACCAGCGGCACCATACAACAGTCTATCGGTAACTAGGTGTGGACAGGTAAGTGCTGGTATATGCTGGGGGGTGCTATCTCATGGTGCACAAATCGCATGAATATATACGAGTAGAATAAAGATGCACTCCCCCCAGTTTGTAGCAGGCAAAGTATTCGCTTATTCCCGAAATGGAGTTACAGGCAAGACCCTTGCAGCTTGTGTGGGGAATTGGTGCAGGACGCTGCAAACGTCTAAGGTGTGACAGCTATAAAATATTCATATAAAGAGAAGTTTGAACAGATGCGATCACATGATCACAAGCCCCGCCCCCAAGCAGGGAAGTCAGAAAGAGAGACGTGCGCTATACATGGCAGCTGTAAGAAACAGCACGGCTCGCAGAGATCACGCAGCAAAATGCCACCACCATGTGAACGCCCGTAGTATGCGCACGAAAGCAGCAATCCCAATCCAAACAGGGGAACACCAGGACTTGCACACTCAAGGAGTGCCGTCAGAGCAAGTCCAACTGCAGGTATAAAGTACAGAAACGGAGGGTAACAGGGAAAAAAGGTAGACCCTCCAGCACCCAGGTCCTGCTTCACAGGACAGAAAAAACTCACAGTGCCTCTAACTGAGGGGTGTTTTATGCCCTGTGGGGCATGTGTTTTGAGTTTACTATTAAAAATTCCTAGGTCCTGCAGCTCACAGGGGTGGAGATTCACCCCCATCATTGTGCTGCTGAGCAGACGACAGGGAAATATATATATGTGTGTATACACACTATTTCAGAGTGTATGTATATATATATATATATATATATATATATATATATATATATATCCTCAATGATAATGGACACACCCTCAGTTATAATAGATACACCCATGACTATAGTATATAGGTTTAAACATAAGGACATTAGGGAAGGAGAATGGAGGCTAAGGGATTCTGACAGAGGCTGCCATCTTGGATGGAGGAAGCAATGTCACTCTCCTAGAAGATGGATCCACCATTCTGGAAGAAGTAACAAGGCCCTTCACAAGCATAGATCCTAACAGGATGAATGATGATGCGGGAAGCCCAAGATGTTGAGACATGACTACAGCCATATGACTGAACTTTCAAGTTAATCTTTCTACACAGATGACATACACTAAGGATAGTCACCTTTCACTATGATTTATCTATTTATGTAATGTCTGCCCTTTTCCAAGAGCACAATAAACATTCATTTTATTTATAAAGAAAGACCTCTGAAGTTCCTCCATCATGAACCTGATTTTATTTAAGAATATAAGGTTTTTTTCACAGCCGTAGCATTGTCTGTCTGGAATTGCACTGGACAACCCGTTACAAGCCAGTGTAGAAGAGGAATAAGGATCTTGGGAGCCTGGGGAGATGTTCTAGTTGGTGGGAATTGCTGCATGGAAACGTATGGACCTTGATGGATGCCACCATGGGGTCCATGACCTGAGACCCGCCAAACGAAGGAGAACAAATGTGATGGCGCTTCAGGTCCAAAATGGGCCAATATGCTCTGTCCTTTTTGGGGAAAACAAAAAGGTTGGGATAAAAGCCCAGAAAACATTGACTCTGGCACGGGAACAAATGTGGAAGCCTTGGACGGGTAAAGAGGATGGAAAGAAGTGATCAGGGAAAAGAATGGAGAATTTGATGGAGTAACCAAAATACACTACCTACCCCACCCAGGCATCAGAAATCTAGGCAAGTCATTTGTCCCTAAGAGAAGGAGTCTTCTTACTACCTGCAGGAGGGGTAGCTGGTGGGAGGAGCTAGTACAAATTTTTCTAGTTCTTAGTGTCACCTCCTTTTGGCACCGACCTATGCCCATTGTTCCAATGACACAAGACATAAAAAAAAAAGAAAAAAGAAGGTTTGATGTAATGGCTGTGCCATAACCATGGAGGAACTATGAGCCCCAACATGATAAAGGAAGCTTAAGACATCTGTTTGTGTTTAAGGACCTCTAAGAGGTGTACACTAAGGTATGAAGGCCTGTAGGAAAATTGAAATGGAGCAACTCTTGGTTGGCGACACTAACACCCCTTTTTCCCCTTTGAGCTTCACTGACTTATTGTCATCACTTCAGATCCCTACCAAATCTTCAAGCTGAGAATGCTATAATAATATTCTATCACTTATTTACAATATGAAAACCAAAAATGTATTAGCAAAGTTAGTGCAAAGGTTGTAGTTGCACCCATCCCTTGAAATCCTGAAGGGCCCAAAGTCATCACTGCCCCATGAGAGGAAAGTAGTACTATAAAATTGATAGGCTCTTTGTGGGAACTTGGTACAGGGTTTATTTTGAGGCACAGATGTTTTAAAGGGAGCTCGAGCCCTCAAACCTGCTGACAGCACTCTACAGACCAGTGTAGTCATACCTTTGGTCCGGGTCATGCCACCTACATGACCAGAACATGTTGTTATGTATGGCAAGCTGTTCATGTTAAAGGGGTACTCTGGCTCTCATACATCTTATCCCCTATCCAAAGGCTCCTTTGGATAGGGGATAAGATGTATTAAGGCCGGAATACCCCTTTAAGTTCCCAGAGTACACTGAGTGCTTCCCTGGACCTTTCTCTCAGCTTTATTGAGTGAGTAACTGCTCTAGTGTTCAATAAGGTAAGAGAAGGAGGCAGGGGAAAAGCTTTGGGAACTTAAAATTGAGGGTTCACCTCTTGGACACATGCCGTAAAATGGGTTTTTCTTGGTTATGCAGATTGCATGACCTTTACGATTCACCTCTCATCACAGTTCAGGTAGTATATGTCATGGCTCCCCTGTACCATCCACTAAAAGCACTTCTTCTCTCCTACTGTAGTAAGGGCCCTCACAGGCATAAAGAACCAGTTGCGAAAGGACCCCCTAAAAACGTTTAATCACTGCTACCAGCTCTGAATAGTATTACACCCCTGTCTCTGAATCGCTTAACATACTGGTATAGGAGGTGGTGCTTGAACCAATCATTGTCACCAAAGTACCTACTCTTGGATCAGAAGAGGCAATTTAGGCAGTAACAAGTGCTGTGCATGGCCTATAAGATGGGGCTATATCCTAAAGAATCTTCCTGTTCCACATGGGATAACGTTCTTGTAAATCATTCAGTTTTATTAATTTGTCTGTCCAACTGTTAGCAAGTCAAGGCCAAGTTATTTTGGCTTATATGCCTCAAAGTATTTGAAAATGACTGGTATCTATACTGGCTTATTATTATACCATGTGCTCATTGCTTATGTAGAGAGGGCAGTGCCTGCAAACACTTGCTCTCTTTCTACTGCATTATCATAAAGTGCTTACTTGAAGTGATGCTGCTCCCGGGCACTGCGGACCTTGGAGGAGAACCTCTCAGCCAGTTTCTCCAAGCTGCGGGAATATTCCAGTTCTATCTCTGCCTTCCTACGGAAAAACTCTTGCAGGTCCTGGAGAAGGGCCAGTCGGGACTCAGATTGTTGCTCCAGGCACTTAAACTGTTCAACCAGCTGGCTTCGAATCTCTGCACAGAAAAAAAACAGAGAAAGGACGGTCAAACACGCTGCCGCCAAGGTAGACCATTAATATCTTGCCTGGCAGGAGATGAAGCCTTGAGAAAAAGGTCAAATAATTACAGTATGCAGGAGGCTTCACGTGTTCCCCAGAACCAGAACAAAGATGTTCCAATGTCATTTGTTGTTTTCTTACAGGTCAATTATAAAGTTAAACATAGCGTACAAGAGAAGAGAACTGTTTCCATATACAACATGACCTCTCCAATGCTTTCAAGCTTTTATTATAGGAAAGAAGGATGGTGCTGGTACCTGCACTACTACAAGACCACGCCTGCCATGTCAAGAAAAGCCTAAAGGCCTTGTGTTGATGCAGAGGGGAGAGTAAGTGTGCTGTGTGCAGCAAAATATCTTTCCCCACAATGATAGCTATGTATTGCAAAGTTTTAGAGACTGGAGATACAAAATGTTTTCTGTGTCAACAGTCTTTCCCATATTAGCTAATATGTAGTTAGGGTTTAGAAGTCTCTTTTTTTCTTCACTCTTCTCAATCTATCTGTATATGTTGTCTTGTATGGTGTTATCTACAACATATCAGCCATAGTTACAATGATTCTGTTCATCATTAGGAACAGCTGCAGCATAACATCTGGACCCTGCCTTGGGTTCTAGTCAAGATCTTGGACATCTGCCCTAGAATTTCCTCAGGGCCTACCCCACCTACTTCATACTATGTCCTCATAGTTTGAGCTAATGTCCCTCCTATAACCTCTGCCAACAAAAAATATATTTGCATTGCACAGTAGAAAACATGTATCCTCTGGATATCAAGCTGCAATATCAGCAAGTTCTCCTGAAGAGCATGTTTAGCGGTACATGGTCAATGGGCCTTCACAATCATCGACATGACCCAATCACTGAACATGACCACAATACAAGGCTATTATTCTCTAAAAATAGAACATTACAATTCCCAACATGACCCGACCACTGGACAAGTCTATTATACTCCATTCGTAGAAAACTAGAACTTACAATATGATCTAGCCAGTGGAAATGACTATAATATATAAGTCTATAACACTTTATGTACAAACACAAGCTACATCTGCCAACATAACCCAACCACTTAACATGACCATAATACAAGTCTATTATACTCTAATCGTAGAACACTAAAACTCCCAACATGACCAGGGCACTGGATATGACCGTAATACATAAAGTCTATAGTACGCTATACATACAACACACACTACATCGGCTAACATAACCCAACCAATGAACATGGCCATGAACCAAATCTATTATACTTTACAAGAAAACACTACAACTCCCAACATGACCTAAAAACTGGACATGACAGAAATACACTTCTATTATTCTGTATACATAGAACACTACAACTCCCAACATGACCCAATTACTGAATATAACCAAGTCTATTATACTGTACACAAAAAACACCACAGATGCCAACATGACTTTTCCAACAGACATGATCATAATACAGTTCTATTATACTTTATATATAGAACCCTACAACCCTCTAACATGACCGTGCCACTGAGCGTCACCATGATACAAATCTACTATATTCTATACATAGAACCCAACAACCTTCAATATAGTGCTTTGAACAAACATAAGCAAATTATATATAAAATACTACACCTTGCAACATAACATTATCACTGCACATGACCATAATGCACATACATTATACAAAGAAAACTATAACATGACCAGACTACTGGGCATGATCATAATTTGATAATAATACAACACTACTACTCTACATATAAAACACTACAACTCCAAACATGACCTGACCATTGGACATGGACAGGATACCATTCGTTTATACTCTATACATATTACACTATGCCTTTAGACATGACCTAACCTCTGGACATGATCATGGTACAAGGCTAATATACTCAATAACTGCCAACACAACTTGTCCGAGGATCATAATACAATTCTATAATACTACTTATATAAAACCCCACAACTCCAAACATGACCTGACCATTGGACATGGACATGATACCATTCGTTTATACTCTATACATAGAACACTATGCCTTTAGACATGACCTAACCTCTGGACATGACCATGGTACAAGGCTAATATACTCTATAACTGCCAACACAACTTGTCCGAGGATCATAATACAATTCTATAATACTACTTATATAAAACCCCACAACTGCCAACATGACCTGACCACTGGACATAACTATAATACAATTTTTTAATACCCTATACATAGACCACTACAACCTCCAAAACAAAATGGCCACAGAGCATGATCATAATATACAGTTCTATCACAGAAACATACAACCTTCTGACACCTTCTTCCTCTGCTGCTCTAACTTATGGTGGTTTTCACTTCTCCCATTTCCCCAGTGCTGACAACAGGCATGGTGAAGATGTTGGTGTGCTTCTCCTCTTACCCTCACTCTTATTTTTTCTTTCAGATCCGCAATCTCAGATTCTTTTGCCCATTTTCTTTCAAAGTGGCCATCTTCTATTGATCCCCTGGCTGACCTAAAATGTTTCTTGATAATTTAGCTTCCTGGCTCCATCATTTTCTATCCCCCGAAACAAATACACTCATCATGGGTGATTTTTACATCCATATTGACACCTAAATCTCCTCATCTTCCTCTGAACTTCTATCTTTACCTCCTCCTTTGGCCTTTCACAGTTTACTGACATACAAGCATGGGAACACACTGGACTTGGTCTTCTCTAGACTTTTCTCTGTCTCTAACTTTACTAACTCTCCTTCTGAGCTCTCTGACCACAACCTTTTCTATTAAAAACTCTTATCCTCTTCCGGTCACCCCAACCTTATATACTTACAGAAATCTATGCACCATAAACACCAATTAACTTATAGACTCTCTATAGTCTTTGTTGTCCCCGATTTCTTTCCTCTCTTGCCCCAATCTGGTAGATGGGGCAACATTACCACAACATCATGGCATACCCTGGCATGTGCAAAAAACTTGCTTTCTTCAGTGGTGCTCTAGGTGTGCTAAACTGTCTGTGCAGTAAAACGAAGACATCAATGGACTTTCGATACTCTAAATTCATGCTTAAAGGGGTTATCCAGGAAAAAACTTTTTTTTATATATCAACTGGCTCCAGAAAGTTAAACAGATTTGTAAATTACTTCTATTAAAAAATCTTAATCCTTTCAGTATTTATGAGCTGCTGAAGTTGAGTTGTTCTTTTCTGTCTAAGTGCTCTCTGATTATACCGGTCTCGGGAACTGTCCAGGGTTGAAGCAAATCCCCATAGCAAACCTCTTCTACTCTGTGCAGTTCCCGAGACAAGCAGAGATGTCAGCAGAGAGCACTGTTGCCAGACAGAAAAGAACAACTCAAATTCAGCAGCTGATAATTATTAGAAGGATTAAGATTTTTTAATAAGTAATTTACAAATCTGTTGAACTTTCTGGAGCCAGTTGATATATAAAAATAGATTTTTTTCCTGGAATACCCCTTTAAAACCTATTACTCTGTCCTTTACTTCAACGATCAAACCTATTTACCTCACTCATCTGTCTAACAACAAACTCTTCCAAACACATTCAACTCTTTCCTTAGGCCTAAAGTGGAAGCTTTTACTATCTCTGTGCTGAAGACCTGGCCTGCTATTTCAAAACTAAAATAAATGAAATCCATCATGAAATCATCTTCCAGTCCCCCAGTAATACTGATCCAGTTTTCAAGGCTCCTCCTTTCCTCTCGTCCCACTACCTGCCCTATTCCTTCACACCTCATCCAGTCTTTCTTACCTGTCCTGTGCAGCCAACTATCTCCCCATCATCTCCAACCTCCTGGAATGCTCGGCCTTTTCCCTCCTAATGTGTTATCTCTCTGATAACTCTCTCCTTGATCCATTACAGTCGGGTTTCTGCTCCTTACACTCCACAGAAACAGCCCTAACCAATGTCACCAATGATCTCCTGACTGCCTAATCTAAAGGTAGTTTCTCTCTATTGATTCTCCTAGATCTCTCTGTAGCGTTTGACACGGTAGATCACCAACTCCTCCTTAGTAGTCTGTGCTTCATTGGTATTAAATGGGCCCTGTCAGATACAATAACTTTTGATATGTTATAAAGCATGCAAACACAATGGGGGACATTTATCATCGTTACTTTGGTAAGCAAGTTCTGTAGGCATTTTTTTTTTTTTTTTGCTTTAGTTTTGCTTATGTATGGCACATTTATCATTCTATTACAGCGGAGTTGATAAATTTGGCTTACATAAGCAAAAACCAATAAATCACTTTTGAATACCATTTTTTAGCACACATAAGCAAAAACAAATAAATGACTTCAGGACACCAATTTTCAGCTTTGAAAAAAATGTGTTATATATTTTTTTTTTACCACTTTTTTTCCCCTAAATGTATTTTTTGTTTGTTTTTATTTTTTTTTACTTCTCATTTCAGATCCGTGTATCCTGTGGATTACTTTAGATTCGGAGGACTACGGTGACCAGTGTTTTTTTTCTTTTGTTTTTGTTTTGTTTAATGTTAATAAAATGGTTAACGAGGGCTTTTGGGGGGAGTGTTTTTTGGAATTAATTTTTTTTAAACGTGTTGTGTTTTTTATTTTATTTACTTTACAGGCTTAGTAGTGGAAGCCGTCTTATAGAGGGAATCCATTACTAAGCCGGGCTTAGTGTTAGCCACAAAAACCCACCGCCACAGGGGTGCCGGGAAGAGCCAGTACCAACAGGCCCGGAGCATCAAAAATGGCGCTCCTGGGCCTAGGCGGTAACAGGCTGGCATTATTTAGGCTGGGGAAGGCCAGTAACAATGGTGCTTGCCCACCCTGGTAACGTCAGGCTGTTGCTGCTTGGTTGGTATTTGGCTGAGGATAAAAATAGCGGGAAACTTGTGCTTTACTTTTTTTTCATAAATAATAAAAAAAATAAAAAAATGCATAGGGTCCCCCTCTTTTTTATTTTCAGGCAAATACCAACCAAGCAGCAACAGCTTGACATTACCAGGGTGGGCGAGGACCATTGTTACTGGCCCTCCCCAGCCTAAATAACGCCAGCCTGTTACCACCTAGGCGTGCCATTTTTGATGCTCTGGGCCTGTTGGTACCGGTTCTTCCTCTGGGGCGGTGGGTACTGGGGTAATAATTGGGGGTTAGCGCTAGCTGTAATTGGGGCTAAAGCTAAGCACTGGCTTAGTAATGGACTCTGTCTATAAGACAGTTTCCACTACTAAGCCTGTAAAGTAAATAAAACAAAAAAAACACAACACGTTTAAAAAAAATTATCCCAAAAAACACTCCACCACAAGCCCGCATTAATCATTTTATTAACATTAAACAGAAAGAGAAAAAAAACGCTGATCATCGACATGGTCCACAGGATACATACATCTTAAATGGGGGGGGGGGAGAAAAATAGGATAATACATTTGTCACCCGGCCGCGCATCTCCCATGCCACACGACCACAACTCCCAGTATGTCCTTACAGTAAGGACATGATGGGAGTTGTAGTCATGTGGTGCGGGAGATGTGTGGGCGAGGGACAAGCGTCAGGGGGCAGGTGACAAGCTTGTCACCCGCCCCACAACTACAATTCCCAGCATGCCCTTACAGTAAGGGCATGCTGGGAGTTGTAGTTGTGCAGCAGAGGACAGGTGACAAGCTTGTCACCCGCCTCTGCGGCACAACTACAACTCCCAGCATGTCCTTACTGTAAGGACATGCTGGGAGTTGTAGTCGTGCAAGCCAGGGAAGCGGGCGGTAATGCGCTCCGCTCCCTGGCTAGCGGTGCTCAGAAAATCACAGTAATTTCATATTTCCCGCCAGTCCCGTGACATGGGACCCGGTGAGAAATTTGAAATGACAGTAATCTCCGTGGCGCCGTAGCAAAGGAAGCCCGGGCTGACCTAACACTGCAGCCGCCTGGGACTCCCGCAGCCGGGCCGAGAGATGTGCAGGGGCCATTCCTGCCATCCCTGAGCGTGTACCGCAGGCTCCTACACATCTCCCAGCCCGTCTGCAGGAGTCCCGGGTGGCTGCAGAGTGATACCACCCCGGGCTCCTTTTAACATTTAACGGAGCCGCAGAGATTTAGTCCCTACTGTAAGGTCAAATTTCCCACTAGGTCCCGTAAGGGCATGCTGGAAGTTGTAGTCTTGCAACAGGTGGGAGACAGATGGGAGATGTGTGGCGCGGGTGGGAGACAAAGGGGGAATGTAAATCAGTGTGATCCGTGATCAGGTAGTCAGAAAAGCAGAAATATAAGCAGGGTTCAAGCTGGTGTAGATTCCTGGAGCTTTTTAGCCTAGATCTGCGACATTCACAGTTGATAAATTAGGGTTCACTGGAAAGTGAAAAGTGAAAAAACGTCTACGCCAAATATACAGGAAAATAAGCTCTGCAAACTTTGATAAATCTGGGCCAATATGTTTTGCAATGGCTTTCATCAAAAAAAAAATCTGTATTTCATACTGAAAAAGCCAGTCAAAAAAGTGGCCACTAGGGGTCCCCCTGCCTCCTGGGAAACATACCAGTCCTGCAGTATCCAGTGGTGATCAACATGTCATGGACACTATGGGTAATTGACAGGGCTGCAGGCAGGTCCAGGGCCCTTCTGTGTGTCAGGGCAGAGTGAGGGAGGGGGAGGAGTCATCACAGTGAGGAGAAGAGAAGGGCATGCCCCCTGCCTCTGCATGGACAGAAACCTCACTGAGAAAATGATGGCAAGTAAATAAAAGGTAATTCTGAGACAAATATAGATCGCAGACACATAAAAATTAGATGTATATGATCAGGATGAGGTACTGAGCAACATATAACAGTTTTTGTTTTTTTTTTGTAGTTTTTTTTTGGGGGGGGAGGGGGGGAATTAACAGGTACGCTTTAAGAACTCTGCTCTCTCTCATGGTTTTCTTCCTACCTCTTTGATTACTCCTTCAGTGTCTTATTTTTCCACCTCTATTTCTCCTCTTACCCTTGCTCCCTTGCTTTTAGGGTTCCACGGGAATCAGTCCTGGGTCCTCTCCTCTTTTCTCTCTACACAGCTCTCATTGGACAAACAATCAGTAGATCTGGTTTCCAGTACCAACTCTACGCTGATGAGACTTAGCTGTGTACCTCTTTCAGCAGCATCACCCTTGCACTGATTCAAAATAACAGTGACTGTCTCTCTGCTGTCTCAAACAGGATGTCTCGTATTTTCTCCATCAACTAATCTACCTTAACCTGACATTTCCATCCCAGTTGGTGGCAATGTGGTGTCCCAGATCAGGATCACCTTGTGCTACATTGAACTCTGTTTGGATGGCTGATGCCCCTAAGGTGCCTGGCTCTACTCAGGTTTAAATCTCTATAAGTCTCTATATACTTAATATAAAAATTTACTTTATTTATTATGTCTTCATGTGGTCCTAGTCTACTGTGCAACAAGGGTTAACTGTAAGTAACCACAATCCTCTGTAAAAGCTAGTGAGTAGCCAGAAGTCACCCATCAGCCAATATAGGGTGAAGGAGAGTCTTGTCTCTACCCCAGTCCCCAGGGACAAGGAGGACAGGGCACCAAAGAGCATATGTGAGAGAGTCTGGCCTTGGTCAGGGAGCAAGCAACATCTCCAGTCTGCAGTTACCTCACACCTTCAGTGAGGGACTGTTTCCAAGCCTGCTGCCTTCACACCTTCAGTGAGGGTATGCTTCTACCCACAAGAATCTGTCCCAGATACAGCTGCTGGTGATTCCTGCTGCCTAGGTGGAACCATAACTTTATTAGCGCTATATAGCAAGAGCCCACTAGAACCTGGACCAAGGTTCAGGAATCCTGGGGGCCCTATCTGTCTCTGTAATGGACTAGCATCGGGGGTCTTTCTGCTGAATGCCCGCAGGTCAGTGGTGTATCAGCTATACTTAAGGAAACGGTAAGGGAGAATGGCTATTCAAAGAGCCAAGGACTGCCCGAGTGAAGACCTTGGCCGTATATACTCTTATTGGAACCGTACCAGCATAGGAGGCCAGCTACCTGTCTGCAGTTTGGTGAACCCTGAGACCAGTAAGAAGGACAAGCCAGGTTCTCACAGAGGTCCCGCATGCTGTAGTGATCCCGAGTTCTGTGAGTCTCGGAGCCCAATCGTGTAACAAGGAGGAAGTTAGCTGCCCAAAGACAAGTCAAATCTGTCTGTTAGTATAAAGTCTCTATTCTAGTCAGTCATCAGTTTAGTCAAAGTCACCAAGATGTACTACAAGCCTCCCAAAGACTGTGACGGTGGCAACTCACCAAGTTATTTCTGTACAAGTGTATACAGAGTGTCTGCAATTCTGTCTATGTTATCTAACCTATTTTTTTGTATTTCTGGACCTGCAACAACTTCAGTAAAGTTTAAAGGGGTTATCCAACATCTGGATTTTTGAGGTGATTCTTTTGATACAGATAGCCGCTTCTATTGGAGCAGTGGTAAGTGGAACTGTCCAGAACACTACAACCATTATCATCAACATTACACCTAAACTACCATGCTCCTGGCATCACAAACTGACAACAAGCCAGCCTAGTACCCATAACATACAAAGAGACATTATTTCCAATCCTTTGCCTACCACAGTACTACCATAACTCCTGGGCAGCAAGCACGCTGTACTGTACTCGCTGTACTCTGTCCTTAGGGAATAGGATGTCGGATCGTGGGGATCCGGCATATGGGAGCCCCCACGATCTCCATGCAGCACCCAGCGTTCTGAACATTATGTTCAGAATGCTTGGTGCGAGCGGCCGTGGTCGTGATGTCATACCAAATCCATTGGCACTATATAAATAAATATTATTATTAATACATTGTATACATAGAACACTATAGCCCTCAACACATCCCATCTAATAAACATGATAATAATACACTTCTATTATACTCTACATATAGAATACTACATCTTCCAACATAACCATACCACTGGAGGTGAACATAATACAAATCTATAATATTCTACACGTTATACACTACAACCCCCAACAGGGACATAATATGCGTCCTTTAAAAAACATCTACATGGGTTAACTTTACTACGTGTCACATTACAGTTCTTCTCGTCCTTTGCTTGGCATTCTGAGGACAAATTACAATGCTTGTATTTTATATAATTGCTACTTAAACCGCACACACATGTGGCTCGACCCGAGAGACAGAGTAAAGGGACAAACTGTGTGAGGACAAAGTAATGAAAGCCGCGCTGTGTGGAGTGTAAAGCACCACTCTGTGCTGCAGTTTTATCTTTGCAGATTGATCCACCAGGGATTCCCTTGGCAGAGGCTGTATGTCCCGGCAGATAAGCCTAACACCTTGAACTCTGTGTCTGCACCTTTAAAGCCTCCGTTTCCGGCTCCTATTTTAGTTCCAAGTAATTTTGTCATCTGTAATTAGAAGCTCTGCGGGGAGCACTCGGAAGGAGAAGTGGCTTCAGTGCAAAAATGGATCTTAGGAGGTAGAGGAAGTTACCATCTTAGGAGAAGAATGTGTTGGATCACTGCTAGCTGCCACAAAAGCCAGACACATAAATTAGGAGCTCTGATGATTCTCTATGACAGTGCCCCACTGGGAGCAACTGCCTCCTCCCCATATACGGGCCCCTACAAGGGCTAGACAGGCATGAAAGCGATCACAGGTGCAAGCTGGGTTACTAACATGACAACTAATTCTTGTTTTTAATGTATCTAGTTTAAGGATACAGCTACACAGAGCCTCTTCTGCATGACCATAACGTGCAAAACGCGGGTGAGGTTTCGGTTAGCAAAATAAATGTTAATGTCTATAAAAAAATGTTGGCTTAGGGTAAGGACACAAAGGGTGACACTGGAAACTAGGGTATATATTGAAATAAAGACCAGCTCACCGCCCTGTGGATTCTTTGAAATGGAGGGACTCCACTTGTCTCTAGGAAGCATGGAACAAATATCCAAGCCGCATACTTGGTGTGAACAGATCCTTAACAAAAATTGTAAAAAATTTATGAAAACATGAAAACCAAAATAAGGTGGTTTTAAAAGCATAGCAGAAACTCCGAGGCATTTCGAACCATCATGGTTCTTAGTTATGGCACCACTTATTTTGGTTTTCATTTTTTCATTCATTTTTAATCTTGTGAAATAAATTTTGGACTTTTATTTGAGAAAACTTTGGGAGCTGGAATCTACACAATTTTTAAGGAAACTAGGGTGCCACTTGGCGATGCAATCTGTTTAAAAAAAATATGAAATAACTGCAGTAACCTCATGTCACTGTAGTTTCTGTCCACTTGTTGCCCCATGTGGCCTTAACCACCACCCACCCCCTGCTTAACTTTTATTCAGGATACATGCTGCATATATGGGTCTAGGAAGAGAGGAGGTGGAGTAAGCTGCGAGAGTCTAAAGCTGCAGAGATGGCAAAAAGACTAACAGCGAGTATTATCTCTCATTCCAAAGCTTGATTCAAAGCTTAAACAGGCAGTACTGATCTATAATGTCCTCAATGCTGCTGCTTCTTAGAGTAGGTATAGAGACACAGAAGTGCAGGATACCCTCCTCTTTATGTGCATGTGTGTATACAGTGTATGGCAGACATTATAGAGACCAGACGTCATCCACCAGCTTAGGGACAATTGAAAATTTAAGAGGAGCCTGCAGAGAATAAATCTGATTAAAAAAAACACCATATACAAATTATATAATGTGCCAGAAATAGTGCTACTTCTAACCAATACCGTGATACACTGTAAAATTGAGACAGTTGTGCTGCTCATGTGTTTAGCTCAAATACCATTGTCTAGACTAGATGCAATTGTAACAAACCCACAGCTATGGGTAGTATTAGGTTTGTACAGGTTTTAAGCCTTTGGGTGTAAAAATGTTCTTATTTGCAAACAAAATAAATAACCACAGAACTACTCTTTGTACAATGAACAACAAAACTATTACAGTACATTCAAAACCATCAAGTTCTATTATAATGGAAACACTAGCAGACAGGAGTGGGAAGGAAACCACCTGCCACTTACATATCAGGACAAATGTCACATGACTTCCCTTTTAAATGTTCACACATTTAGGTTTCTAATTGTAATTAAAAGGGTACTCCGGTGGAAAACATTTATTTTTTATCCAATGAAGAAAGTGTGTATGCACTCACCACTCAATGGAGCCAGGACGGTATAACGGTCCGGTGAACGGGTAGCTGGATCACAGCATCGTGTGTACACAGGTGTAATGGCGTAAATGACTTATATAAAAAAAAATGTAATCCTTCCAGTACTTATCAGCTGCTGTATACTACAGGAGGAAATTGAGTTGTTCTTTTCTGTCTGAACACATTGCTCTCTTCTGACACCTCTGTCCATGTCAGGAACTGTCCAGAGCAGGAGCAAATCCCCATAGCAAACCTCTCCTGCTCCAGTCAATTCCTGAAATGGACAGAGGTGTCAGTAGAGAGCACTGTGGTCAGACAGAAAGGAAATTCTAAAAAGAAAAGAACTTCCTGTGGAGCATACAGCAGCTGATAAGTACTGGAAGGATTAAGATTTTTAATAGAAGTCATTTATAAATCTGTAACTTTCTGGCACCAGTTGGTTTAAAAAAAAAAAATGTTTTCCACCGCAGTACCCCTTTAATGTATAGAACACCAAGAATGGATTTGAAATGAGAAGTCTTAGTCTTTTCTTTATACATTTCCTTCATTTCTGATCTGTTCCAGGCTTTGCTATCAATAATTGCAATTAAAACACCCTTTAAATCTGACTTGTTAATGTGAATAATGTTGCCTAACTAATCCTGTACTGATCTGGAGTGACATAATATCTTATACTCCCTTCACCTCCTGAGCTACAGCTTAGCTACATGAAAATGTCACCCGAAAAACAGATCTCTAACTATGCAGCTACGATCTGAGCCCCAATATTGTACTACTCTCCCATAATAATAAACTAACAGAAGTATGAATGCAGCTCTGAATGTGACTAGAGTATTGAACCTATTATTCTGCACACACCCAGGCCAGCCTCCTTAGGCTGCGTTCACATCACGATTTCTCCATCCGACTTGAGTAAACTATTTTATAACTTAAAATCGTATGAAATCGTATATAAAGTCGGATCCATTGACCTCCATTAAAAAAACTGTATCCATTAGACACATCCGATTTGATCCGTGGTCAAACCCAATTTCAGACCCGGACAAAAATCATGTGAAATCGGATGCGGATCAAATCGGATGTGTGTAATGGATCCGATTTTTTTAATGGAGGTCAATGGATCCGACTTTATATATACGATTTCATACAATTTTAAGTTATAAAATCGTGTACTCAGGTCGGATGGAGAAATCGTGATGTGAACGTAGCCTTACACTATATCCATGCACTACATCTGGGTTTCATGTCTATGAGATCCAATAAACCTATGATAACACTGAGCTTCCAAACACAAGAGAAAGAAGTGTTGTCAAGTGAAAGAAGCACTTTTCATTTCAGGTTGCAACTTCAATTAAAAATAATAACTTAATATCAGAAATATTATTAATACTAGTAAGAAATGATAAAAATGTGCTACTACGTGCGCCTTGTGCGGATTATTTTAGAGGAAGTTCTCCTCTAGTGAGTGATATTACAGCCTTATCTCCCCGCCGATGATAAATGAATGTTCCCGGGTATTCCCATAACATTATTCTGACACCTTCTTTAGTCTTTAGAAAAGAGGAAATTGAATCTTCCAACCTTTTGAGCGCAGAGTCACCAGAACATTCCTTATCTTTTCCTGGTAAAACATAAAAGCACAAACTAAAATATTCCACATGAAAGCCGATACAAAATGACATATCTTTCTCCATAAATAATCCTGTCCTCCATTAACCATTTAGTGGTATTGGGAATCGATAAGCTGTCCAAATGCAGCCAAGTAGATTGATCAGCAGGATTTACTGACCCAGCAGAACACTCGATGTAATGGCAGACGTGCTGAGCTTGGACTATCGGATGACCGGAGCACTACAACGTCAAAGCCTTTCAGTCTAATTGTCCAGGTTAAGTGTGTGTGTCGAGGGGGATTTACAGGCAGTGTCCATACATTTACCACATAAACAGCATGCCACCAAGAAAATCATATATTTTTTTAAAATGTTTAAGATTTCTCTATTGGTTTTTATATCAAATAGCAATATCAAAAACATATACTAGGACTCAGGTTTATCAAAATGTGTGAGAGAAAAACTGGAGTGATTTTACCACAGCAACCAATCACAGCTCAGAGTTACGCTCTTAACGCGCTCTGGTAAAGTGAAAGCTGAGCTGTGATTGGTTGCTGTGGTAAAATCACTCCAGTTTTTCTCTCACACAGTTTGATAAATCTGGGCCTATATGTTTTGTAGGAAAAAAAATGTCCAGCACAGCAACCTCTTCCGAACGATGTTTCTTTATGATATATGTGCACGGTACATCGGACAAAGTGGATAGTGTTGCTGTGCTGGACATTTAATTTTCCTATTGAATTCTGTGGTGGACACAGAGGTAAACTGTCTCATACTGCTCAAATCTATATATATTTTGTAATACTGTCTGTGGCCAATAGTAGAGCTGGGCGGTATGACCAAATGTGCATCACGGTATATAACAGTATTTCTCCCCTGCCCCCCCCCCCAAAATCATGTGACCCACGAGGGCTGTTCTGCTTCTTTCCCCACCCCCAATTAATTGTCAGCCCAGTGCTGCGCTGTCCCCACATCAGGGAACTAATCATATGTGACCCGCAAGCGCTGTTCTGCTTTCCCCCCAAACCCCGGCAGCCGGCAGCACTGGAACTCTGTACTGTACGCTGTATCCCTATGCCCTGGCTGAAAAAGATAAACAAAATTAACTTTAACTCACCTCCCGTTGGTCCGGTACCGGCCTCACCTGCTTCCTGGGGACGGGAACGTCACAGAGCCATCAGCCTATCATCGGCCGCCTCGGCCGGTGATAGGTTGAGCGCACTGTCATGTAAGAAGCCGGCTTCTTACATGACAGTGTGCTCAACCTATCGCTGCGGCCGGTGATAGGCTGACGGCTCTCCAACGGGGGAAAGTGAGTTAAAGTTTATTTTGTTTATCTTTTGCAGCCCGGGCATAGGGATACAGCGTACAGTACATAGTTCCAGCGCCGGCGGCCTGCAACAAACAGGAGGACGAGGAGGGCAGCGCTTGCGGGTGCCATGTGATTAGTTCCCCGATGGGGACAGCGCAGCGCTGGGCTGATAATTGGGGGGATTGAGGGGGAAGCAGAACAGCGCTCGCGGATCACACATGATTAGTTCCCCGATGTGGGGACAGCGCAGCGCTGGGTTGATAATTCATTCATTCCCGAGGGGGAAGGGCCCAACTGGTATTGCGGTATGGGAAAAATTCATATCGTGCAGGACAAAAATTTCGGTATTCGGTATGAACCGGTATACCGCCCAATCGTATATCAGGGGATAGAATCCAGAAGCCAAAATTGTGACACCTTTAGGATAAGTTTCCACTTGTTTTTTTTTTCTGGCAGTTTTTGGAAAACTGCCACTGCAATTTTTGAGCCAAAGTCAGAAGTAGATCCAGAAGGGAGAAGCATAAGTCCTTCCTTTTATATGTCCTATTCCATACATTTTTGGCTTCGGCTCAAAAACTACAGTGGCAGTATTCCAAAAACTGCCAGAAAAAAAACAAGTGGAAACTTAGCCTTATTGCGCCCACCTACCTAGAAAACCTAAAAAGTAGAAGAACAATTGATGGTCCCATCAATATCAGGCCAATTTTAAATCGCTCATCACTCATAGCTGTGGTATTACTTAGGCACTGTATGTTTGTATTATTATAACATTATATAGCAACGTGTTACATGGCTAGTGGTATACAAAGGACAAAAAAAGAGGACCCACTTTGGCAAACATAGGCCATGGAGCCCCCCATTGTGGGGTAAGGGTTCTGTTTCCCTACGGATAGAATGAGTTTTTCCCTTCTAACCCTTTTTATCACACTTTACTTGGTAACCATGAAGAGTCCTATACATTTTGTTACCACATAGTATTATTTAAAGGGGTTCTCCCTTGTTTATACTGTTTTTTGTTATTATGTTTGTGTGTTATGTGTGTATAAGTATGTGTTTTTTTATGTGTGTTGCGATTATGTATATATGTATTTTCTTACCTTTTGTGAAGATCCGGAAGCTGGCCCCTTTTTCTTCCACTGGCTTGCTGTGTACCTCGGACTCCGCCATATTGTGTTCGGTAAGTGGGATGTCGGGGGATGTGTTCTTGCTTCTGTCCTTCCTATCTTCTGACGTCCGAGGCAAATCTTTTCTTCCTGTTTCTTCCGTGGCTCAGTGACGAATCTGCGGCCTCTTCCGGCGCATGCGCAGGTGGTTTGTTTGTTTTTTTTACCAATAATTTTTTTTGTCTAATTGACAAACTGTCTGCGCATGCGCGAGTACGCAAGTGCTACGCTAACAGCGTAGCGTACGTTAGGTCTACGCTAATAGCGTAGCTTCGCGCAAGCGCAGACAGTTTGTCAATTAGACAATAAAAACTTTATTGGTAAAAAAAAACAAAAACTGCCTGCGCATGCGCCGGAAGAGGCCACAGATTCGTCACTGAGCAACGGAAGAAACAGGAAGAAAAGATTCGCCTCGGACGTCGGAAGATAGGAAGGACAGAAGCAAGAACACACCCCCCGACATCCCACTTACCGAACACAACATGGCGGAGGCCGAGGTACACAGCAAGCCAGTGGAAGAAAAAGGGGCCAGCTTCCGGATCTTCACAAAAGGTAAGAAAATACATATATATACATAATCACAACACACATAAAAAAACACATACTTATACACACATAACACACAAACATAATAACAAAAAACAGTATAAACAAGGGAGAACCCCTTTAAGCATAATTTTGTATGTTTTTAAGACATATTGAGGGAGATTTATCAAAATCTGTCCAAAGGAAAAGTTGCCCAGTTGCCCATAGCAACCAATCAGATTGCTTCTTTCATTTTTAACAAGGCCTCTGCAAAATGAAACAATCTGATTGGTTGCTATGGGCAACTGGGCAACTTTTCCTTTGCACAGGTTTTGATAAATCTCCCCCAATTACTAAGCGCTAACGCACAAAATGCCTCAGTATTTCTATGTCCCACCACATGCCTGTCATTTTATAAGTATTTCCCAATAAAGCTAAAATATTTGCTGGACTCTTCTGATAACAGACTGTCACGATCACACCCTATCGGTCCAGCCAAGACATTAGAGAGAGTGTGATGGTGCAAGGGTTAAAGCCGCCAGACCTCTGGGTATCCACTACTAGTCCCAGCAAGTCACCAAATTAACCCTTAGATAAACGTGTTCCCACCAGAGCTGCCTTCAGAAAGGTGAGCTCATATATTTAGAGATCAAAGACCAGAGCTGATTAATTAAACATTTAATCTGATAAAAGGCATCACAGTGCTATGCATAAAAATACAGGAACAAATGACATACAGGTACAAAAATATATAAAAGTTTAGCAAGACAAGTTCAGAAAACAAAAGATGAAGTTCTTACAGCATGATGCTATAGCCCTCCTTGGGAGTGAGAGTCCAGCTCTTGTCAGCTTTGGGCACAGCCTTGAACACCCTGAGTCTAGCATTGTTAAATATTATATATCTGCCTTTTTGGAGGGAGACTCCATTCCCCCCTCCCCTCTGATCCCACCAGGGGGGCATCTCTGTTCCTGGCCCTCTTATCTGGTTGATTATATGATGGGACCAGAGTGCCCCTTACATCCTGCTGCTTCAAAAGAGCATTTGACTTCAAAAGGAGATGTAAACAAACAGCCAGACCCCCAATAAAATGCAATACACAAGAAGGATACACCGTCTGAATGACCTCTCACCCATGTCTTGGATAATACATCACACACAGTTATAATTATAATACACATATAGGATTCAATAATCAGGCCTTGGGCCTGACACAGACGCTTTCTCTTCTTGTGTTTAGTGTGTGAAGCTAGAGACATTGCTGATGGGTTCTTTGCACAGAGGGTTAAAGGAAAACTGTCATATGTTTTGTCCCGCACTATCCACGGGTACCTGTGGATAGTGCGGGAGACGCTGAACATTTTGAGTCCTACCTTGCCCGGATCCACTGCGCCGTTCGCCCTTTATAGCTGGTTTTTGGTATATTCAAATTAGCTGCTAACTGGCACGGACGGGGTTACTGCCTTCAACTGGCACTGTGACGTAACCGCCACCCGGCCCGCAGCACCACCCACCTAATGAATATTCATACGTTGTCTAACACTCTCCATCTCATCTCGGCCGAGTTCTGGACAATACTGCGCATATGCGGAATTTCCTACTATACCCGAAAGCTGTCTTCAGCGTTTTTAAGCAACGCTGAAGACAGCTTCCGAGTATAGTAGGAAATCCCGCGCATGCGCAGTATCGTCCAGGACTCGGCCGAGATGAGACGGAGAGTGTATGACAATGTATGAATATTCATAGGCCGGGCGGCTGTTACGTCACAGTGCCAGTTGAAGGCAGTAATCCCGCCAGTGCCAGTTAGCAGCTAATTTGAATATACCGAAAACAAACTATAACGGGCGAACGGCACGGATCCGGGCAAGGTAGGACTCAAAATTTTCAGCGTCTCCCGCACTATCTACAGATACCCGTGGATAGTGCGGGACAAAACATTGACAGTTTTCCTTAAACAGGGGAGAAGTGAGCTGTGATCTCCTATAACAGTAGTATGGGAATGGGACCAAGCTCCAAGAGCCCCATAGCAGCCACATGGTCTGCCATTATGGTATGTATGCCCTCGTATATGGCATTATTATGTGTTCACAGTATGGTAATATTAGAGGGACACACATTGTATAGCAGTATTATTGTGTAGACTATATGTTACTATGTAACTGTTTGTTAGCTCTATTATTGATTCAATTCAGCCATGGTACAGCAGTATTACACAGGTAGTTTTACTGCAGCTTTAATATCTCCAAACTATAATCTGGCACTGACATTTTTGTTTTCTTGTCCTTTTCCACTTGCAGACAGACATACACCTTCTCAGCCTATTTATGGGTTTCACAATCCATCCACTCCCCTCCGCAATCTGCCCCCCTCTAAACCTCAGGACAAGACGCATGACTCGCCACTGTTCCGGCCAAGATGCAGAATATTCCAGGCCGAGTTAAATATTCTTCTGCAGTCATGCATGATCTGGCTGGAGCCATTCCCGGAGTTACCAAGGTGACGAGGGAAAGAGCTGCATTTTGAATCCAGGACTGTCCAACGTCTCTGCGAAACCAGGTCTCACATCTGAGATCAAACACGGGACCCACTGTCAGCTACATCACAAAGACAAAATATTAAAGCTTATATGGGAGGACCTGCTGCAAAACCTGGACTCCTCAACTGACCACTTACCATGCACCTTGCTACCATATAGGAAGGCTTCCAGGCTCATAGGATCTACATACATTATGGCCAGGAAATAGTGTACATCGACGATGGGGGAGATTTATCAAAATCTGTGTAGAGGAAGAGTTGACAAGTTGCCCATAGCAACCAGACTGCACCTTTAATTTTTAGAAAGACCTGAAATATAAAAGAAGTAATCTGGTTGCTATGGGCAACTGGACAACTTTTCCTCTACCCAGGTTTTGATTAATTTTATCCCATGGTTTTCTAGATAGATCTTTACCATGATTTTATAGTACATCCATCTTAGCTTCTGTAATGGCGGCCATATTGGGTGCCATCCAACTTTCAATATAATTGTCTATGAATCCCCTCATGTACAGGAGTCTGGTGTAAGTGCAGCCCCTGCATGTGCCACAGGGTAATCTAATACATTTACACCCCTTTCCAGTTATACTGGCATACACCTCCCCTGGCAGCCATGACCCAATAACTAACTGATGATATGCTGCCTCTGAAAACTCTCACCCCTTTGTGCTTCTCATATATCTCCACTCAGCACTGAAGTGGTTAATGCAGGCCTGCCCGGCTCATTATATATGTAGAGGATTCAGAGGCGAGTCAGCTAGAGATGCCTGGAGAATTGGGAAATAGGATCCTTGACTGTTCATGCTGTCTAGTACTGCCAAATAGGAGACAGAGGTAGGAGGGATGCGGAGACAATGAAAATGAATGTTAAAAAAAAGCCCTTCATCTATGCATATTACTCGTGGAGAAGGGCTGGATTTTCTCAGAGGCAGCAGAGTAGGTCTGTCAGATATATAGGCCAGGTGCAGCAGAGACGAACCAGTCATATAGAAAAGTTCAATATAGGAATATGTCGGCACTTCCGTGGAATCTGTGGTGGTGCAAGAGGTAGGGAAAAGAACGAAGTAGTAGAAAGATGATAACCAGCACTCACCAGTGATGCACAGTGAAGGTTTATTATGCCATATTGTGGTACAAGGGCGCGTTTCGGCGTGGGAGCCTTCCTCAGCTGTCTGCCTATAGGTAGACAGCTGAGGAAGGCTCCCACGCCGAAACGCGTCCTTGTACTACACTATGGCATAATAAATCTTTACTGTGCATTACTGGTGAGTGCTGGGTATCATCTTTCTTCTACCCAAGTCATATGGAACAAAGCTCAGTTAGTCAGATGGGTTTGTCACATGTAGCAAAACTAAGTTTATTGAATGCAGTAGAGCAGTGTTCTTCAACCTGCGGACCTCCAGATGTTGCAAAACTACAACTCCCAGCATGCCCGGACAGCCGTTGGCTGTCTGGGCATGCTGGGAGTTGGAGTTTTGCCACATCTGGAGGTCCGCAGGTTAAAGACCACTGCAGTAGAGCTTAGTTTGTCTGCTGTAGCAACGCTGAGTCAGTCAAATGAAGCAGAGATGTGTTTTTTATAACAACTGTGCCTGTGTGTTGGTAAAAATGAAGGGAGTAAAGGGTTAAATGACAACTTCCACTCTGCTCATGGGTCGCATCCCTGATATCATCTGCTGCAAGATGTAAATTATGTTTTATATAACATTACCCTGTCGCTGCTTTTCGTCTTGTATATAGCGATAATGTAATCAGTGGCGGTCATTAGTGATATCACAGGAACATATCGATCCTACAGTGCCTGAGCACATCCTGACGCTACACAGCGCATTACAACAGGACCAGGCTCCATCACAACTCTGCTGAGATTAATGTGGAAAATGTATAAACTGTTATTCTCTATTCTTCTACTCCAGAGTTTTTCAATCAGGGTTCCTCCAGATGTTGCAAAACTACAACTCCCAGCATGACCGGACAGCCTTTGGCACACTAGCTGGGAAACACTGTTCTACTCTGTCTCTGTGCCAGTCCTCAGTGTTCTAGGCATTCTATTCCTCAACCATAAAGTTTGGGTTGAACAGTGCTATGGACAGAAGGGTGTTACCTTCTGGATTTAGGTGTATATTTCTGTTATTACTATCCCCACATGTTGAAGGTTACATTACATTTTTATACAGGAAGCAAGAAATAAGAGTTTCTGCTAAATTAAAAGGCTGGGATTGTCATGTGATGCAATGTAGGTGACTGCAGTATATTTTGGGATACAATTTTGCTACATTTAGAAAGTACTAGCTGAGTAGCCGGCGTTGCCCGTTTTTTCCTTCCTAATCCTTGTTGTGGAGGAAAATCAACAGAGGAAGCTTTTCACTTCATATCCCATCCCCATATATTGTTGTCATACCCCAAACCCATATCCCGACCTCCTATCCTGACCTCCTATCCCGTCCTCCTATCTCGACCCGTAATATGTGTACCAGGTATTGAAATATCTCCAGCCGTACGGAAGTTATGTGGGAACATACATTTCCCATTGATTTGCATGGGACTTTAAAGGACAACTGCAGCGGAATTACACTTATCCCCTATCCACAGGATAGGGGATAAGTGTTTGATCGCGGGGGGTCCGACCGATGGGACCCCCCTCGATCTCCCTAACGGGGCGCCACCATTAGCGCCCATGGTGACGTAGCGTCGACCTAGAGGTCGACGGTGACGCCCCGTCTCCTCCCCGTCCCCATACAGTTCTATGGGGGATGCACGAATGCTGCCTCCCCGCCTCTCCCATAAAGATGTATGGAGGAGGCGTGCCGGCCGCAATGTCATGCTGCAGCTGGCACGCCCCCTGCACGGGAGAGTCGCGGCCACGTACAGGAGATCGCCGGGGGCCCCAGCGTTCGGACCCCCGCGATCAAACACTTATACCCTATCTTGAGGATAGGGAATAAGTGTTTGTACCGACGCAGATGTCCTTTAACCCCTTAAGGACTCAGCCCATTTTGGCCTTAAGGACTCAGACAATTTAATTTTTACGTTTTCATTTTTTCCTCCTCGCCTTCTAAAAATCATAACTCTTTTATATTTTCATCCACAGACAAGTATGAGGGCTTGTTTTTTGCGTGACCAGTTGTCCTTTGTAATGACATAACTCATTATATCATAAAATGTATGGCGCAACCAAAAAACACTTTTTGTGGGGAAATTAAAAAGAAAAACGCAATTTTGCTAATTTTGGAAGGTTTTGTTTTCACGCCGTACAATTTACGGTAAAAATGACATGTGTTCTTTATTCTGAGGGTCAATATGATTAAAATGATACCCATTATTACATACTTTTATATTATTGTTGTGCTTAAAAAAAATCACAAACTTTTTAACCAAATTAGTACGTTTATAATCCCTTTATTTTGATGACCTCTAACTTTTTTTTTTTACGTATAAGCGGCGGTATGAGGGCTCATTTTTTGCACCATGATCTGTACTTTTTTTTGATACCACATTTGCATATAAAAAACTTTTAATACATTTTGTACATTTTTTTAATGTATTAAAAAAGTAGCAATTTTGGACTTTTTTTTTTTTTACGTTCACGCCGTTCACCGTACGGGATCATTAACATTTTATTTTAATAGTTCGGACATTTACGCACGCGGCGATACCAAATATGTCAATAAAATTTATTTTTTACGCTTTTTGGGGGTAAAATAGGAAAAAACGGACGTTTTACTTTTTTTATTGGGGGAGGGGATTTTTCACATTTTTTTACTTTTACTTTTACATTTTTTTATACACTTGAATAGTCCCCATAGGGGACTATTCATAGCAATACCATGATTGCTAATACTGATCTGTTCTATGTATAGGACATAGAACAGATCAGTGTTATCGGCGATCTTCTGCTCTGGTCTGCTCGATCTCAGACCAGAGCAGGAGACGCCGGGAGCCGGAAGGAGGAAGGAGAGGGGACCTCCGTGCGGCGTTCTGAATGATCGGATCCCTGCAGCAGCGCTGCGGGCGATCCGACCGTTCATTTAAATCGCGCACTGCCGCAGATGCCGGTGACCCTGCATCATATCGCGGCGGGCCCAGCGTCATAGTGAAGCCGGGACCCGCCTCTAATAGCGCGCGGCACTGATCGCTGTGCCGCGCGCTATTAACCCTTTAGCCGCGCGCTCAAAACTGAGCCGCGCAGCTAAAAACGAAAGTAAAAGTGCCCGGATAGCTCAGGGAGCTGTTCGGGATCGCCGCGGTATAATCGCGGCATCCCGAACAGCTCTAGCACAGGAGGAGGTCTTCTTACCTTCTACTGTGCTGTCCGATCGCCGAATGAATGCTTCAAGCCTGAGATCCAGGCTTGAGCAATCAATCGCCGAAAACACTGATTGATCCATTCCTATGGAGATGGATCAATCAGTGTAAAAGATCAGTTAATGCAATGTTATAGCCCCCTATAGGAGCTATAATATTGCATAAGAAAAGTGTAAAAAAATGAAAGAGTTATGATTTTTTTAAAGTTAAGGAGGAAAAATTGAAAATGAAAAAACGGAAAAAGCCCGGGTCCTTAAGGGGTTAAAAAGAAAAGAACTTCCTGTGGATCATAAAGCAGATGATAAGCACTGAAAGGGTTAAGATTTTTTAATAGAAGTAATTTACAAATCTGCTTAACTTTCTGGCACCAGTTAAGTACCCCTTTAAGGTAGCTCCAGCCATGGTGGCTCTACAGAATGACTGATCGGTGGGTTGCCAAGTGATAGTGGGGTGTCCCGATACAGGACCTGGTCCTGTCCCTTTGTCTAGAGTGCCCACAGCCAGAGTCCCTGCATGTCAATAGGGCTCTCCCTTAGGATTAACCCCTAGTCGTCCTAATGTAAATGTTATTTAATGTACAAATAAATATATATTTAATATGTTATATAGGAATACCTCTGTATAGGACCTTAGAGGTCACGTGCCTATAAATACATTGTATTATGGTTCAAGGACCTTTGGGTCATGTGATACCCAGAGGTCCCTGGGTCAGGACTGACAAGTTATGCTGACCAATGAGCTTTGTCCCACCCCCTTAATATATAAGGGGCTGCAGCCACTAAATTCGCTCTCTTTAGTTCCGGATTATCAAGCAAGCACATCTCTTTGTCTCATTAGCATCATCAATTCAAGCTAGGCCCAAAGCCTAATCATCCGCAGCCACTAAACGTGAGTTACTCAAGCTCAAAATACTGAATTCTGTGTGACTACTAGAAACTCAAATCTCCTAAAAATAGTAGCACAGTAGCTAGAAAATCAAAGCTCATTGATCCGGAGTCCCAGCAAACCTGCGAGGAACCTGTATCCCGGTTCACTCGTAAAAGACTGTTGTGTTACATGGCGTTGCATAAAATATACAGTAAAGTTACTTCAAGTTTACTTCAGAAAATCTGCTATGGACATTCCGTTATTTCTCCCTGCCGTTTGTGGGACAGTTGTCGGTAGGACTGTTACATTGAGCAAACTGCACCCTGACGTCACGACAATTAAGGGTTAACACCAACATAGCCTACACTATCACCTGAACCACCCAGTCACCACAATAGCACCCCCCATATCAGATATTGATGGCCTATTTTGAATATAGACAGGGTACTTCCGTGTGTATATTTAGCTGCAGATGTTCTGCTGCTGATTTTCTTCTCCATTGACTTCAATGGATAGTAAAATCACCAGCAGAGAATCTGTAGCACAATAGGTAGCAAAATACTCATGTGTGAGTGTACCCAAAGGCCATGTTTACACAGCAATATATTTGCAGAATGTCTGCCCTAGAAAACACGGGTGGACATACCGTACATGGCGGGACGGCTCGGAAGTGTGCACAGCATTGCATTTCCAAGTGAATTTCACCAAAAGAATTGACATGTCAATTGGATACGGGATAAGATGTCTGAGGACCCCCACGATCTCCCTGCTGTATCACTTAGAGCGTTGGGTGCAGCGCCGGAGGTTCGGGACGTCACTTCCCAGCCCCGCTCGTGATGTCACGGCCACACCCCCTCAATGCAAGTCTATGGACTTGCACTGATGGGGCGTGGCTGTGACGTTACGAGTGGGGCATGACCGTGACGTCACGAGCCTCCGCCCGCATCACCAGTCATCCAGCATGGAGCAAAGTTCCGTGTACCGGATGTCTGGGGTGCCACAGCCACCACCCAGCGGCGGGACCCCCGCAATCAGAAATCTTATAAGATGTCTAGGGGCAGAGTACCCCTTTGAGTTATACAGGAATAGAAAAACTGAGCTATTTTCTTCCAAAATCAGCCCCACTCCGGTCCTCAGGTTGTATGAGCATAACAAAATTGGTACAATTGTATCCTGTCTAGACAAACCTCTCTGAGCTAAACACATCTGTATTTCTTGTGTCCTCATATTTTTACATTATTTTAGTACAGAATGTATCAGTCTTACAGGTGATTTTTTAGACTGGACACAAATGTATCGCACCATCATCTGTGAAGGGTGTTAAGTCTGTAAGGTTTTTAATATTTGGAAATCCCCAATGTTTGGAACAATCCCACTTACTGACAGCTAACTGAATGCCTGGAAAAAATGTTGCGGAGTAATAGGTTTTATCTGCACTGAAACATTTTAGCAAACCATATTAGCTCAGTATAAAACTTTATCCTTCAGAAAATCATCTTGGGCACTGCCTTGGGTATGAAAGGAGGAAGATACGTTCTGTAGATATTGAGGAACAGGTAGATGATGTGGGGGGAGGGGATGAGACCCGACAAACAGCTATAGCGGATTACTCCAGATACACAACATATCAGCTGGGAATGGCGCCAGGTCTCAGACAGCCGCAAGGATTTTCATATTGTTGGACAATGAGCCAAGACGTTCAAGATTATTGTTCTCTGGACTGAACCCAAACTAATAACAAAGCCCAGATAGCAAATCCAGAATGTAGAGGAGCGCCAAGTGCATCATGACAGGAACATCAAAAGTGACACAGTGCATTCGACTCAACTATCACTTTCTTAGGTCTCATTCACACAGCCTTAATGCAGCTACATTATAGCATTAATATTATGGACATGTGACCTAAATATCCCCTATGGTTCATGGAAGCTGGACTAAGATCTTATAGATCTAGGGGGATTCAGTCCTTGTGTCTATACTGCAGGAGCTAAAATGTAGCCATATTATGGCTGTTTAAATGACGACTAAGGGTATGTTCACACTATGGATTATGAACGGAATCTCCGCTCGCAGATTTCCGCAAGCGGAGATTCCATTCCGGTGGCCGCCCCCGCAATACTTATTCGGTAGGACCACGCAGCACTTTGCCGTCACCATTGACAGCTATGCAGTGTTCGCCGACTTCCGCGCAAAGAATTAACATGTTCTTTCTTTGCGCTGAAATTCCGCAGTGTGAACGGGTCTCGCGGAAACCCATTCACACTGATGTTTATGTTCACAGCACGTAATTCCGTTCGCGGAATTACGCTCACAGAATTATGTAGTGTGAACATACCCTTCGCCTGTAATATATACCATCTTATTCATCTGTAGGACCACTAAAGATTGATAAGTTGTCATAGATCTGTCCATAACCAGCATCACTGTATATCAATATACCTTAATATTGATGGGTAACTCTACCAACTGTTCCAATGTATTCAATATCTCTCTTGCTGTTCTGCCTTGACGTCAGCCCCGGGTATTATATTCATGAATCAGGTGGCTCAGGATGAACACTCAATGCTGTATCAGGAGACTCATGAATAGATGTTTGACCATAATTTATTTGTCAAAATCCATAAAAATATATTCAACTAGTGGCGACATAGAACATCAGAGCCGCACTGGCAATAGATAAAAATAGGAAATACAAAGAGATACTAAGGAGGACAAAACCCCCATCATAATGAAGCTCCTTAGATTGGAGAGGCTGGGTGTTGTAGTCCATACAAATGACTGTTCTCAGTCCTACAGAAGGCAGAACCTATGGGGATCCCGCAGCAAAGCTCAGAGCGCAGCCTACCCAGCGTACTCCTCTGCCGCTCATTAACATGCACTAATTATTCATGGGGATAATTAGCTGCCTCTTGCTTTACAGTCATTTAGATGACTTTTTCATAAGTAATTATAGATGTAAATGAGGATAAAACATCAAAGTAATAAGACACATTCAAGGGTCCTTGTGTTAAGTAAATCCCTTTATCTACTCAGGAAGGTCCCTCCAATTCACCAGAGATTAAATCCCCTCATAATCCACAGGCGGGTGTTTATTCTATGTGTTCATCTTCATGATGTTAACTTCTGACAGCTACGCGCAGGATATTCCCAACCATTTCTCTAATATTGTGCAGATCTCACTTGTGCCATCCAACCAGCTCTGACTTATTATGGACTCAACAAGACCTCGGAGGTTGTTCTATAAGTGATGGCGAACCTTTTTGAGCCCGAGTGCCCAAACCATAATGGACGCCAACTTTTTTTCCCTTAAAGTGTCAGCACCGCAAAAAACAATTTAGGTAGGCAGTATGTTCCCCCACATTAGGGTGGCAGTTCCCCCCACATTAGGGTGGCAGTATGTTCCCCCACATTAGGGTGGCAGTATGTTCCCCCACATTAGGGTGGCAGTATGTTCCCCCACATTATGGTGGCAGTATGTTCCCCCACATTAGGGTGGCAGTTCCCCCACACTAGGGTGGCAGTTCCCCCACACTAGGGTGGCAGTTCCCCCACATTAGGTGCAGTATAGCTCCCCCACAGACATACAGCCTTCAGTCAGTGACGTCCCTGCGTGCGGTACCTCCCGGCGGCCCCTGCGTTTTTAAAGTTAACACGGGGCCACAGAAAGGTAACCGGGACATCCTTGTGTCCCTGGCGAACTATGGCCGCGTGCCCACAGATGGGGCTTGGCATGCCACCTGTGGCACGCGTGCCATAGGTTCGCCATCATCACTGTTCTATAATATCTGCCACCAATACATTAGAAGCAGATCCATAACAGGGATTATCTAGGAATCAGAACATATCAGATACTTATCCTCTAGCCAGAGAATAGGGGATAAGTGTCTAAACGTGTGGGGTCCTGCCTCCAAGGCCCCATCGCAACTTCCTGTACGGGCCCCCAGCTACTTACCCGTCCTCGATACACTCCGACCCCGCCTTCCTCAACAAGTACAAGTTATGCCTTGCTCAGCCAATCACCAGCTGAGGCAGGACAATGATGCAGCCAGTGATGGGATGGAATGGGCCGTCATTGCGCTCGGCCAGGAAGATATTAATCACCATCACTTTTAAAGTCCTGAAAGTTGCGATGTGTGGCCCAGATATGTTGGTTACTATTCCCAGCACATGCCAAGCTTAGTTGCCATGAGGGGTTGTACTTTAATACATTGTTTAGGTACAGGTATGTTCACACTGGGGAAATTGAGAGGAAAACATTTCCTTGCTCAAATCCCCTTTCAGACCCATGTAAAAATGAAGCAGAAATGATGGTGAATTGGCACTTTATTTACATCTAATTTGGTGCAGAAATTTTAAGTCCTAGTGACTTCATGGGATTTTACTTGTGGATTTGGATTTTGGATCTCTGTTAGGAATTTCCATGCAAAGACTGCCCAGAGCATTATACGGGGTCTACCGGCTTGTTATCTTCTCATACTGCATCCTGATGCCATCTCTACCCCAAATAAGGCACAAACACACACCTGGAAGGTTAGTAATATATTGACTGACTAATTGATCTTTGCTCTTAAAGGGGTACTCCGCCCCTAGACATCTTATCCCCTATCCAAAGGATAGGGGATAAGATGTCAGATCGCCGGGGTCCCGCTGCTGGGGACCCCGGGGATCGCTGCTGCAGCACCCCGCTATCATTACTGCGCAGAGCGAGATCGCTCTGCACGTAATGACGGGCAATACAGGGGCCGGAGCATCGTTACGTCACGGCTCCGCCCCTCGTGACATCACGGCCCGCCCCCGTCAATACAAGTCTATGGGAGGGGGCGTAGCGGTTGCCACGCCCCCTGCCATAGACTTGCATTAAGGGGACGGGCCGTGATGTCATGAGGGGCGGAGCCATGACGTCACGCTGCTCCGTCCCCTCCCCTGTATCGCCCGTCATTACGCACAGAGCGAACTCACTCTGTGCAGTAATGATGGCGGGGTGCTGCAGTGGCGATCCCCGGGGTCCCCAGCACCGAGGTGATCTAACATCTTATCCCCTATCCTTTGGATAGGGGATAAGATGCCAGGGGCGGAGTACCCCTTTAAAGGGGTACTCCGGTGGTAAACATTTTTTTTTTAAATGGTGCCAGAAGGTTAAACAGATTTGTAAATTATTTCAATTAAAACATCTAAATCAGCTACTGTATGTTTCACAGGGAGTTCTTTTCTTTTTTAATTTCTTTTCTGTCTGACCACAATGCTCTCTGCTGACACCTCTGTCCATGTCAGGAACTGTTCAGAGCAGGGGAGATTTGCTATGGGGATTTGCTCCTTCTCTGGACAGTTCCTAACATGGACAGAGGTGTCAGCAGAGAGCACTGTGGTCAGACAGAAAAGAACAACTCAACTTCCTCTGTAGTATACAGCAGCTGATAAGTACTGGAAGGATTAAGAAGTTTAAATAGAAGTAATTTACAAATCTGTTTAACTTTCTTACACCAGTTGATTTAAAAATATATATATATATTTGTTTTCCACCAGAGTACCCCTTTAAATATTTCCAGGTCCTCTGTAAGATGCTGCAAAAGATTTACCTGTAGTTTCAGTTTAGGAAAAAATATAACGTAACACCTTGTGATGCAATCCTAAATTCAACCCTGCTGCATTGGAAAAGCTTAGATTTGCTATAATTGAATCAAAGGTTTTTATGGCAAACTGTACTGAAGATTATCCCAAGGGCATGCAGTTCCTCAATTCAATAACTTCCTGACTATATAAATTGAGAAATGATTATAAAACTCTGCAGAACCTTGTTCCAACTACTCGGCCGTTCATCAAGGATAAATCCACGTACAATAACAGGTGGATTATTTCTTTCAGGCAGCTCTGTCTGACAGCTTTCTTATGCTGCAGGATGCTGACCTTGGCTCTGCAAGCACCCCTGCTTGTTCAGCGTCTGCTCTCCTCATCCGGTTTGTTACAGTGACCATAAATGGATTAGCCCATACAGCACTGCACTTTAGCATTTGAGCGAAATTATAGGGTTGGGGCTTTGACAACTTACATATTTTTCCATTCAACAAGATTGTTTTTTATTTTTTATAAATTTTCACCCCAGTTCCATGGAATAAATAATGTAAGAATGAAATACAGATACTGTCTATCCTCAGCTATCTTAGAGACAACTTGTCCAAATGAATATAGGGGAATATTTATCAAAACCTGTCTAGAGGAAAAGTTGATGAGTTGCCCAAAGCAACCAATCATATCGCTTCTTTCATTTCTAAAAAGGCCTCTGAAAAATGAAAGAAGCGATCTGATTGGTTGCTATGGGCAACTCAGCAAATTTTCCTCTAGACAGGTTTTGATTAATCTCCCCCACAGTGTTTGATCTGTAAGCAGAATGTTATAGAACAGAAGGAACTGAGCAGATTGATGTACAATGTTGTGGGAAAAATTTAGTGTAACCTTTAGTTAGTGCTGGGCGGTATGACCAAAAATGCATATCACGGTATTTTTTAAGTTACGGCGGTTCCACTGTATTTAACGGTATTCCCGGCCGGCTCCTTACATGACAGTGCACTCAGCCTATCACCGGCCGAGGCGGGACATCGCTGCGGCCGGTGATACGCTGAATGCTCTGTGACGTTCCTGTCTCCAGGAAGCAGCATGAAGATTGCAGCGGAGAACAGCGAGGCCGATACCGGAGCAACGGGGGAACGTAGGAAGGAGAGTCAAAGTTAATTTTGTTTATTTTTGAGGCCCGGTCACAGGAATGTGTAAAATTAATCAGTACAGATGTCCTTTAATCATTTCCAGCGCCGCGGCCCGCAACTCATTCATTTAAAGTGCCGGTGGCTCAGAGGAGGACGGGGAGAGCAGCGCCTGCGGGTAACATATGATTAGTTTCACGATGTGGGGGACAGCACAGCGATGCGGCTGATAATTCATTCATTCGAGGGGGGGTGGGGCCCGACTGGTATTGCGGTATAGGAAAAATTCATATTGTATACAAAAAACATACCGGTATCTGGTATGAACCGGTATACCGCCCAGCACTACCTTTAATTAATTAATTTATTTAAATCTTTGTTCATTGAACGCTAAAGTGTCCAGTAGGTGGTCCTAATCAGTGGCTGTACATATACTCATACAGGGAAACTTGGCAATCACTGATTAGGACCATCCACTGGACTCTTAAAGGGGCACTTTGGTGGAAAACAATTATTATTATTATTTTTTTTTTTTTTTTTTTTTTTTTTTCTTAACATCAACTGGTGCCAGAAAGTTAAACAGATTTGTATATTACTAATTTTTATTAAAAAAAATCTTAATCCTTCCAGTACTTGTCAACTGCTGTACACTACAGAGGAAGTTGTGTAGTTCTTTTCAGTCTGACCACAGTGCTCTCTGCTGACACCTCTGTCCATGTCAGGAACTGCACAGAGCAGGAGAGGTTTGCTATTGGGATTTAGTCTTACTCTGGACAGTTTCTGACAAAGACATAGGTGTCAGCAGAGAGCACTGTGGTCAAACTGGAAAGAACAACTAAACTTCCTCTGGAGCACGCTGTTGCTCTCATGTCCAGAGTATGGGTAAATCCCCATAGCAAATCTCTACTCTACTGCTCTGGACAGTTCCTGACACAAACAGAGGTGGCAGCAAAAATCACTGTGGTCAGACTGGAAAGAACTACACAAATTCCTCTGTATTATACAGCAATAATTTACAAATTTGTATAACTTTCTGGCACCTGTTGATATGAAAAAAAAATTTTTCACCATAGTACCCTTTAACCAAAGCACAAACTGCAATACTGCAAACAGACAGATAGACAAACAAAGCAAAGTCAGAACCAGAAAGTAACACAGCATCAAAACACCAGGTGGAAGAATAGTCAAAGGTAAGCAAGGGTCAAACCAGTTGGACTAAAGACTGGTCAGTAAATGGACAGAAGTCAGAAAAATGTATTAGACACTGCAGACTAAAGTTAGAGACACAGGAATGAACTGTAATCACAGGCAAGGCTGGAACACAGTGCAGGGATTTAAATATCCCGCCTATTGCTGCTGATTGGCCTGGCGCATGTAACTCATATGAAGCCTGACCAGGTGCGATTGTTACAGTACTACTAAAAATTAGGGATGCACCGAAATTTTGGCCGCCAAAAATTATCAGCCGAAAATGCCCCTTTCGGCATTTTCGGCTGAAGGAATTTTCCGCCGATAGTTTCAGGGGGCGTGGCTTAACCCCTAGAGGACACAGGGCGTACAGGAACGCCCTGGGCGCCTGGGACTTAGCGCACTAGGACAAACCTGTAGGCCCCGAGTCCCGGCGCGGCTATGATGCAAGTGCAGGAACTGCGTACCGATCATAGACCATGGGCCCCGGTGGCTTTCAGCAGCCAGAGACCCGCCAGTAATGGCGGACATCAATAATCGTGCTGATGTCCTCCATTAACCCCTCAGATTCCATGATCATTATTGATCATGGGATCTGTGCACGGTTCGGGTGGCTGATCGGATCACCCGCGGCACGGCGGGGATCAGATCAGCTAAGATGGCAACTAAAGATTGCAATATATAGTTCCTGTGGGGACTATAAAAGTGTAAAAAATTTCAATAAATTAACATATTTGGTTCCACCAATTGCGTAAAATGTCTGGTTCATAAAAACATTATGTTAATGATGCTGTAAGGTGAACCCGTAAACATCAAAGAAAAACACCAAAGTCCAAAAATATTGATTTTTAATCACATGATATATCAGAAAGAAATTAATTAAAAGCAATAAAAAAAACATCAAAACAAGAATGATACCGCTAAAAACTACAGATCACAGCGCAAAAAATTAGCCCTCATACATCCCCTTATATGGAAAAATAAAAAAAAGTTATAGGGCTCAGAAGAGGACAATTTTAAATATACAGATTATGTTCAATAAAGTTTCTTCTTATAAAAGTAGAGCAATATTTAAAAAAAAAAAAACTATTTAAATCAGGTATTATTTAAATCGCATTGACCTACAAAATAAAGATAACCTATCATTTTAACCATAAAGTTCACTGCGTAAAAACAAAAGCCCCCAAACATTGCAAAATTGCGGTTTTCTCTTTAACTTTCCCCCACAAATAATACTTTTTTTTGGTTTTGCCTACTTTTTTTCTATGTAGGGAGAAAAATTTAAAAGTAATGGCTCTTAGAAAGCGAGGAGGAAAAAGCGAAAATGCAAAACTGGAATTTTCCTGTGTCCCAAGTGCAAAATGGGCTGTGTCCTTAAAGTGGGGCCTGGCTTGGAATTTACTTTGGCAAGTCTGGCAGAAGAAGCGCAGTTTGCGCCAAGTTCCAGCAGGATCACAACATCTGCCCCAGGATCGGCACATCTGAGGCAGGGCCAGTATATAATGCTTGCTGCATTTTTCTCACTTTGGCCCATAGTTTAGGGGTTTAGTGTACAGGGCATAATGTTTATTTTTTATTATTATTATTAGCAAGGAGTTTTTAATTTCAGATTACTAAAATTCACGAATTTATTAAACAAAAAAATTCTGATAATACAATTTTACAAAAACTATATTTTCAAAAAGTGGGCGGGGCAATGCAGTTACGGTTTCAGTTAAACACAGCGTAAATTTTCAGTTTCGGACCAAAATTTCCCTTTCAGTGTACCCATTCTAAAAATCATCCTTATTTTCTATTAAAAATGCAGCTGTCATGAATTTCTACCTCATAAATTAATCCCAGGATGAGAAAGTAGATTACAATTGCAATTTAGGTATACCTGTTGCTGATTTCCAGCAGTTTTTGATGAGTCTAAAAAATGTTTCCTTATATGGTCAGCAACAGTCAAATAGGTGAGGCCAGGGGTCGCAAAGCTCTGAGGCACTCATGTCTATCTCCTTTATGGCAAGCTTTCTGAATGAGTAATATTTTTAATATACATTGGTTAAAGAAAAAAAGTGTATATATCTGGGTGAAAAAATGCTGTCCTGTCCCTGCAGCGACAAAATACAGGAAATGAGGGCAGGACAAGCAGGGCTCTGTGCAGGCTTCCAGCCTGTCAATCATCCTGATGTGTAAGTCAGGCATCACAGAGCCTCAGTGCACAGAACCCTGCTTGTCCTCAGTGCACAGAGCCCTGCTTGTCCTCATTGCACAGAGCCCTGCTTGTCCTCATTGCACAGAGCCCTGCTTGTCCTCATTGCACAGAGCCCTGCTTGTCCTCATTGCACAGAGCCCTGCTTGTGCTCCGTGTGCAGAGCCCTGCTTGTCCTCCGTGCGCAGAGCCCTGCTTGTCCTCAGTTCACAGAGCCCTGCTTGTCCTCAGTGTACAGAGCCCTGCTTGTCCTCAGTGTACAGAGCCCTGCTTGTCCTCAGTGTACAGAGACCTGCTTGTCCTCAGTGTACAGAGCCCTGCTTGTCCTCAGTGTACAGAGACCTGCTTGTCCTCAGTGTACAGAGACCTGCTTGTTCTCAGTGTACAGAGCCCTGCTTGTCCTCAGTGTACAGAGCCCTGCTTGTCCTCAGTGTACAGAGTCCTGCTTGTCCTCAGTATACAGAGGCCTGCTTGTCCTCAGTATACAGAGGCCTGCTTGTCCTCAGTATACAGAGGCCTGTTTGTCCTCACTGCACAGAGCTCTGCTTGTCCTCAGTGTACAGAGCCCTGCTTGTCCTCACTGCACAAAGCTCTGCTTGTCCTCAATGCACAGAGCTCTGCTTGTCCTCAGTGTACAGAGCCCTGCTTGTCCTCACTGCACAGAGCTCTGCTTGTCCTCATTGCACAGAGCCCTGCTTGTCCTCAGTGCACAGAGCCCTGCTTGTCCCATTCACACTTCCTGTATTTTGTCTCTGCACAGAGACACACTGGGAAAAGACAGTATTACCCCTCCCCCCCCCCCAAATATACACATTTTAAGCGATGTATAATACAAATATAAATATAATGGTATTATCTACATTATATCAAACGTTTTTGCAAATGACAGTTGCAATTTGGCTTGGTATTTTTTGGAAATAGGAATCCTTGCGTCACATGATGAGTCATGTAAATGAACACGAAGAAAAAATGCAAGGATAAAAACACTCTATACTAAAAAGAAAAACCCCTATACTAAAAACCTATTCATTTACACACCAAAACAAAACAGAAAATCCTAAATGTAGATTTTTCTGCAGATATTGGTGGGGAAATAAGGGTAGATATTCTTCTGCAGAAAATCTGCAATGTATCCACCATGTGTTTAACTGCTCCGATCGCTCACTGGCAAATTTATTAGGGTGATCACAAAAGGTCAGTTAAAAAATTACACTATTCCTAAAAAATTAGATGAATGAAACTATTCTTTCTGTTTTATTGCTTGTCTACAACTCCTGCTTATCCATCCACCTCCCTGAGCACAAAGCTCTACAGACATGTTCCTCTTTTCTTTTATGACTTGGCACAAAGATACAGTAGTAACAAACCCAAATGATTCACCAGTACTGCAAACCCTGACAAAACTTACCTGGGCAAAAGATTCTCCTTCCCATTTGGATTCATTTTCTTACCAACAGGAGGCAGTATTATAGTAAGTATTTTTGTAACAAATGGGCAGTATTATAGCAGTTAATATTCAGCATTATAGCAGTTTTTTATTGTACATAAAAGGTAGAATATGTCAGTTATATTCTTGTACATAGGAGGCAGTATTATAGTAGTTATATTCTTGTACATAGGAGGCAGTATTATAGTAGTTATATTCTTGTACATAGAAGGCAGTATTATAGTAGTTATATTCTTGTACATAGGAGGCAGTATTATAGTAGTTATATTCTTGTACATAGGAGGCAGTATTATAGTAGTTATATTCTTGTACATAGGAGGCAGTATTATAGTAGTTATATTCTTGTACATAGAAGGCAGTATTATAGTAGTTATATTCTTGTACATAGGAGGCAGTATTATAGTAGTTATATTCTTGTACATAGGAGGCAGTATTATAGTAGTTATATTCTTGTACATAGGGGCAGTATTATAGTAGTTATATTCTTGTACATAGGAGGCAGCATTATAGTAGTTATATTCTTGTACATAAAAAGCAGTATTATAGTAGTTATATTCTTGTACATGGGGGCAGTATTATAGTAGTTATATTCTTGTACATAGGAGGCAGTATTATAGTAGTTATAGTCTTGTTCATAGGAGCAGTATTATAGAAGTTATATTCTTGTACATAGGAGGCAATTTTTATTGTGAAAACAAACAAAATTACAATTAACATAAATTCTTACAATGCAAACCAAAAATAACAAGCATTGTACACACAATGACTACTCAACTAGAGTATGTACAGAGTAATATTAAACTTAGAAAGTCCACATTTGCTGGAAAAGGAAAAACACAAAAAATGTAATAAAATAACATGACATCATCTGTGTTAAACCAAAGAGACATTCCTCCATAATTTCCCATTATTTTGGTTCCTCCGTATCTCTAATGATTTTACCCACTGGAGCTCGGACATGATCTGTCTTACTGCTGTGTTGTGATGGAATGGCTCATTGTGTATGGACACTCTAGTTCTCATGTGCCAATGGTAATATTTAGTGATAGTAATTATTATGTACATAGTCCCCCTGTCTACAGTCCTGTTACTGGATGGTACAGCGTATATTATGTCAGGATACGTCAGGTTCTGCAGTAATGGGATGTTCAGCTTACTGGACACTTCTTCCCATATCCTCCTCCCGCCCCTGCAGTCAGATATGAAATGCTCCATAGTCTCCTCCTGCTGACAACCCAGAGGACAGTTCCTATCTGAGACACTTAGATATTTCAGGTTACCCCTGACAAAGAGCCTCCCATGGAGCGACAGCCAAGCTATGTCAAAGAATTTTGCGGGGAGTCGTTTCCCATTGAGGAACTTTAGACTTTCTTGTAAAGTGCTGGTCACACAATCCCTCAAGGCAAGTGGAGAACAGAAGAAAGCCCTACAAACCCTTACGTATAGATCCTTCCTTGGCTTACTCTCTATATAGGACTTCTCAATGCGCCATCTCTTCAGACATCTGAGCCCGTATTCCAGGTACGGGGGGAGGTAGTCACGCGTCCATCTCCCCCTCTTGAGACTGCCGCCTCGCACCCAAGACTCTGCAAAAGGCAATATCCAGTCCTTGATACTATTCGCCCACAGGGAGCTGTTGTTTGAGTCCAGGCAACCAAAATTAACTTTTAGAAACATGGAGTCAAAGAACACCCTTGGATTCAGCATATCCAACCCACCCTCTCTCCTCTGTAGGTAGGTGACCCCTCTTTTTATCAGGTTCAACCTGTTCCCCCAGAACATTTGGAAGAACAGGCTAAAGAGCCGAGCAGAGAAAGATTCTGGCAAAGGAAAAACAACAGAGACATACAAAAAGACGGGGACCAGGTAAGTCTTCAACATTTTAACCCTTTCTCTATAGGTCAGCCTCCAGTTCTTCCATCGCTGAACCTTTGCATTTCCGGCTTCCAACTTCTCTTCCCAATTTAGTTTGGCGTTATCGTCCCTCCCGAATTTGACCCCTAGGATTTTAATATAGGAGGAGGCTCTCACAAATTGGGTCAGATCAAAATCTGGATCAGTATCTGATACCCAGAGAGCTTGACTCTTCTCAAGGTTGACCAGAGACCCTGAGGCCTCCGAGTAACTTCTGATGGCCGCAGACAACATCTCCACCTCACGAGGCTCAGATATCACTACAGTCACATCATCCGCGTAGGCAACAACACTCAGGGGTAGGCAGTGGGGGACCGGCACCCCCTGAAAACCACACTCCTGCAGTGACCTCAGAAACGGGTCTAATGCAAATACATACAGCAGCGGGCTCAGTGGGCAACCTTGTCTCACCCCCGCCTCAACCCTGAAGGTGTCACCCTGCCAACCATTGATCAGAGGAAAGCTCTCGGCCTCACAATACAAAGTCTTCAGCCAATCGATGAATTGTCCCGGAATACCGTACTTTGACAAAGTGGCCCATAGATACTCATGATCTACTCTGTCAAAGGCTTTAGCCTGGTCAAGACTCACAACATATCTCCCACACCTCAGGGCTTTACATCTCTCAAACATCTCCCTTATGGAGATCACTGCCCCAGAGATGTTCCGCCCTTTTACTGTGCCATACTGACAGCCTGCCAACAGTGCCGGGGACAGACAAACTAACCTAGAAAACAGGATTTTTGCCAGAATCTTCCTGTCGACATTCAAGAGGGCAATTGGCCTCCAGTTCTTGATGTCACTCGGCTCTTTACCTTTCGACAGCAGAATCAGCGAGGACACTCTCATGGATGGAGGCATCAGGTGACTTTCTAGACAATTTGTATAAACATCCACGAGGATTGGGGCCAAGAGGTCTCTGAATGTCTTATAGAATTCTGCTGTTATCCCATCCGGACCTGGTGCCTTCTTCAGATGTAACTTATCAATGGCCTCTTTGACCTCCGCCACCGTCAATTCTGCTGTCAAAGGAGAAAAGTCCAAATCATTAGTATCAGGGAGCGGAGTTGTCTCCAAGAATTGGGTCATCTTGTCTCTATCCAAAACCTTCCTCTGAAACAAGTCAGCATAGTACGATCTCACCACCCCCAGGATACCCTCCCGAGATTCCTGCAAAACACCCTGGGAGTCAGTGAGACCGGTGACAGATTTATTTGCCACCCGCTCCCGGCAATTCTCAAAGGGATCAGGAGACCCTAAGGACCCATAATCCCTTTCAAGAACCAGGGAGGTATACCTGCTGTACTGATACTGCCTTATCTCAGATTTCAGCCGGTCTATCCTTTGTTGGTCCCCACCCGCCGAATATAGTGACTCCAATTCTTTCCGCAGCTTGAGATACTGGCCATACTTACTCTTCCCCTTTATAACTGACAGTCTCTTTAAGAGGGTTCTGATCTCATCCTTGACATCCTCCCACCAGTCGGCCATATCATCATAGAAGTCCACCCTCTCTAGTTGACCCTGTATAAGAGAGTGAACCTGTCTCTGCACAGAAGGATCCTCTAATAGACTGGAATTCAGTCTCCACAACCCTCTACCTGTCTCAGGACCCTGTGTGACACCCAGACAAAAATATAAGGCCAGATGGTCAGAATAAGGGACGATCTTCTCATCCTTCTCACCAATGGTCTCTGTGGGACTAACCAGAGCTAAATCTATACGACTACTTCTTCCACCACAGAAATAGGTAAATTTTGGTTTCCGACCACCCTGCACAAACACATCTGACAACCCGGCCTGTAGAATGATGTTGTTTAAGACCTTGGAGTCTCGTGTTAGAGGTCTATTAGATGTTCTGTCACTAGATGTTCTGGAGGCATTAAAATCTCCAGCCAAGATGACGGGGACAGACGTGAAGAGATATGGCTTCACTTCATTATAAAGGTTAACCCTTTCAGTCACTGTCTGTGAACCATAGATATTAATGAGTCGAAGCCTTCTACCCCGAATAGTAACTTCTAGCATTAGGCACCTTCCCATCAATACCTCTGTCAGCCTATGTACAGTTACATCATTGGTGGTAAACAGGATAGAGACCCCGGCACTTGGTTCCACAGCCAGTGACCAAAAGGATGGACCAGACCGCCATTCACGCTCTGCCTCACGTAACAGTCCTTGAGTATTTAAACGTGTCTCCTGTAAGAAGAAGATGTCAGCATCAATAGACTTTAGATGGTCATATACGACATGTCTGGTCCTCCTCACTCTGACACTGTTCACATTACTGGAGAACACTTTAAGGGTAAAGTCGGCCATCATAACAAAGGAAAGCAGAAGAAGCAGGGATGTCACCCCCATCATCACAGATCTGAGTCCGAGCCCTCCTGCTGACCACCTGTTTCCATGTCCGATTCGGACAGACGTTTTGCTCGTGGGGGTCTCTTTTTTGCGGGGGGATCACCCTCTTGGTCTTCATTAAATTCATCTATCACTCTCTTTAGCTCCCTCTCCATCTCTTCCTCAACGTCTGACTCTGACAACACACTGTACCTATTTGTGATGGTCATGACACCTGACCCGGGGTCTACTTTCTTTTTGGAAGGTTTTTGGACAGTGGTCCATCCCTCCTCAGGCTTACGGCTGGTTTTGTCTTTCTTCCGTCTCTTCTGCGGATTTATTGATGCTGGGGCAGAAGAAGACATGGCCACAACCTGCTCAGTGACCTCCCTGTTCCCCTCAGTGGCTCCTGGCTGGGACTGGTCGGGCACTGTGTCACCAATATTGTCACCCATATTGTCACCGCTAGTGTCACCAATATTGTCACCCATATCGTCACCTCTAGTGTCACCCATGTTATGCTGAGGCTCAGGTTGTGTCACTGCTGACCCTGACACCAACGTCTCCTCCTCCAGGTCCTCTGCCCCCTCCAGCAGGTCCTCATCAGGGAAGTCCTTACAGATGTTATGCCAGGCGTCAGGACAGTCCCTGTGGGAGTGACCGGTCTTACCACAGAGGTTGCAGCGGATATTCTGGCAGGTGGCGCTGACATGGCCGATCTCCCCACATAAATTACACTTCACTAGGGTGCACACACTCGCGATATGACCGGTCTTCCCACACTTGAAGCATTTTCTGGGCTGACCTGCATAGAAACAAACCCCTTTCTCCCGGCCAATGAAGAAAGAATTGGGCAGATGTTGGGTTATGTTGTTTATCTGCCGTAACTTCACCAGGACCTTCCACCCTCCCGTCCATATGCCGTCCTCATCCCTGGTCTTAGTCAGGTCTGACATTAGGTCACAGTGTCTCTTTAACCACACAACAATATCCTGGGGGGGGACAGACTCGTTCCAGAATATAATGGTGACGTTTGCTGTGTCTGGTCTGGAGATGGGGACAAAGCTGAACTTATTCCAGCCATCAGCATCTCTCACCCGGGTGACATGGGCCCAGAAGCGATCCAGGTCAGACATGAGTTTGAAGCTGACGTCATAGCCCTGCCTGTCAGGAAGGTTTATCACTGCCAGGATGTTAGATGGCAGGAAGCCCATTTGGTGGCACAGAAGTTCACGGACCACAAACCTCCTGTCAGGCAGCTCCTCCTTGGCCCCTCTATGTCTGAACCTGACCACGTTCCTCCTCTTGAAAGCCTGACCTGTATAATTCACATTGGACATGAATGGTGACCCGCGGCTCCAGGCATTACCAGAGGAAGCGCCACTACTTCTACCCTCCTGCTGTACTTGGGGGCGCTGTGATGGCTGCTGACCAGCCGTACTAGGGGGGTCTGACACTTGTGTGACTAAAGGGGGGAAGTGTTGTGCATCAGACTGTACAGCCCCCTCCCCACCATCAACCTCTATACTCTGGGGGTCACAAGCCTCTGGAGGCTGAAGTAATGGTGGACCTGACCCCAGAGATGACCCCAGATCCCACACAGACTGTGAAGCGCCCCCCTCTGCAGACACATTATCAGTAATATCACATACATTCATATCATTGCAGTCACTGGCAGTATGATCCTGCACTACAGAGCCCAGCAAGCCCTGCAGAGCCATGTCCTGTGAACTCTCTGCTGCACTGCTGCCTTCAGGTAAGAGTCCACAGTCCTGCTGCTCTCTACTGCCCCCAGGGGCTTGTGGTGACTGCACAACGGTTACAGAGTTACCTTCTGGTAGGAGTCCATAGTCCTGCTTCACCGTGCTGACTGCTGGGACTTGTGGTACCTCTGGAGGAGTCTCTGCAGGTCTCTGATGTTGCTGGACGCTTGCTTCTGCTTGTCTGTACAAATTTCCTTTTTCAAAAGGGAAGCTGGCTGGTCTGAGGAGTGGTCTTGCACAGGACTGCTGGATGTCCTCTTGTCTTGTACAGGACTGCTGGGTGTCCCCTGGTGAGGCTGAAGACTTAGGTGCAGCAGTAGATGACTTTGGCGCTGGTCTTTCCTTATATCCCTCAAATCGCTGCTGATTTCTGAAGGTCTCAGCGACTGGTCCCATCTGGTCCAATACGTCCTCCATGTCCTGCACAGTGTCAGCGAGCTGCACAGCGAGGGAGCTCAGCTTCTTATCATGTACAGCATGGTTATTGGGGTTTGCTGCCTTTAGCTTGTATATACAGTCTATCTGTTTCTGCAGCTGTAACTTTGTCTTTTTTAAAGTCTCAAGTCTCTTTACCAGAGCTGGGATCTGCTCGGCCAAACACAGTTCAGGTGCCCGCTGAGTATTGGGGGGCCGCGCTGGTGGGGTACTCACAGGACTCTGCTTCTGAGGTGGGATCTGTCTCGGTGCTGTGGTCACTGCTGCAGGGTCACAATCTCCAGACTGGGGACTGGGCCCCTGGTTCTTCTCAGTGACCGCACTTGTGGCCCCCTGAAGCCTTCCTGCTGTACTCCCTCTGGTCCCCTCTGGCGTGCTTGTAACTTTTGCGCTGCTCCCGCTCCCGTATCGTGTGCGGTCAGAACGTATCAGGACAGGCTGCTGCAGATTCTCCTGCATGGTCTGCTTCTCCAGGGATGTTCTCCTCTGTCTGACTGCAGGAGGGGTGGATTGCACACCTGCAGCCATTACCTTACTTGATGAAGTTTCTTTCCTCACTTCCACAGCTTTCTTCTCATCTGTGCTTCTTGCTGCACCAGAACTGACAACATTCTGAACATTTCTTACATCCAGAGAAACTTTAGGATTTTCATCCATGGATTGTGGTGTATGGGGATTAATTCCCAGAATAGGCCGAGAAGCCTGGGCCTTGCTTGGGGAGCTTCCCCACCCAGGGTGGCCCCGCCCCGGGCTTTCTCCAGACATCAGGAGAGCTACACACACACAACCTCTCAGCTAGGAGGCAGTATTATAGTAGTTATATTCTTGTACACAGGAGGTAGTATTATAGTAGTTATATTCTTGTACATAGGAGCAGTATTATAATAGTTATATTCTTGTACATAGGAGGCAGTATTATAGTAGTTCTATTCTAATAAATAGGAGGAGCATTATAGTAGTTATATTCTTGTACATAGGAGGTAGTATTATAGTAGTTATATTCTTGTACATAGGAGCAGTATTATAATAGTTATATTCTTGTACATAGGAGGCAGTATTATAGTAGTTCTATTCTAATAAATAGGAGGAGCATTATAGTAGTTATATTCTTGTACATTGTATGTAGTATTATAGTAGTTATATTTGTGTACATTGCAGACATTTAGAGAATTAATTCTAGAACATATGTCATGTTGACTATCACGCTGTTTATGTTTACATACATTATGACTGGAGCTTTTCTTTACAGATGAGTCCACGGCTCGGTATTGGGGGTCCAGCTCTGTATGTGATCTGTGCGTCTCTCTATATATCACTGCCTGTGTCACACACTGCAGAGAGCTCAGCTGTTCCCATCCAGCTGTAAATCTCATGGCTCAGTGGTGGGACGTTCATCCATCTCCCCGAGCTTCCACTTCCCACATAAACACAATCCCCTAATGTTCTAGGTTCATTATTTTGATATTACTAATGGTCAATGGCCTCATTGCTCAGAGGAATCTATTAAACCCCCCTCACCCCAGTCATCTGCACCTGCGAAAGCAGGAAAAGAGATGCATAAAGCAGCCATCAGTAATAGGAGAGACAGAATATAAAAGCATTTCTGTTCACGACTGGTGTTTTTTGGGACCGAAATGTGAAGCAGTAGAAGATGCAATGGAAAGTAATAATATCAGTGTGGTCTGTGACTGGACCTGCCCCGCACTAATCTCAAAAGAAAGGTAGTGGTCCAATATCTAACCCCCTGCAAGGGGAAAATGAATGAAGGTAAAACTTAGACAATGTGCTAAAATAACATTGGAAAAGATGTCCGGTTGGCGATAAGTGCTGCATTACATCCCCCTCATATCCTCTTGAGTTATCTTAAATACTCTAAAAAGGTTGATGTCACGATTATTTGACAGTACACTCCTCAGTGTTTACACTTTTAGGGCCCATGCACACTATAGAATTTTCAGGCTGAATTCCGCTTGCAGCAGCCTCCCATTGTTTTCAATGGGATTCTGCTACTCTGAGCACACTTTTCTGAAAGATTGACCATGCTCATTTTTTTAGTGGAATTCTGCCAGGAACTGATTTGCCATCAATGAAGACATCATTTAATGTCTGCATGGACATTAGCGCCAATTCAGTCAGCGCTTCCTGCACTTAGAATCTCCACTCATCTCCTCCCGGAAGTTCTGTAGTGTGCATGGGCCTTAAATGTTGATAGAGATACAGGGGGAGATTTACCAAAACCTGTCCAGAGGAAAAGGTGCCCAGTTGCCCATAGCAACCAATCAGATCCCTTCTTTCATTTTTAACAAGGCCTCTGCAAAATGAAAGAAGCGATCTGATTGGTTGTTATGGGCAACTCAGCAACTTTTCCTCTGGACAGGTTTTGATAAATCTCCCCCACAGAATATATACATCTGTTGTGTCAAAATTTTGTAATAAGTAAACCAGGATTGCCAGGATAGAGAGTAGTGGAGCTTGGCTGTCATGGTACACATAACAAGTGTACACTGTGTTTTTGCATTATGTTTAATGAATAGTCTGGGAAGAACTCCCAACTTATACACTAATCTCATAAGCCCTTACTACCGAGTGGAAGCCAAAATAGTGTCCTTTTAACCTCCATCAGGTTGGTATACTTTTTTTTGGCTCAGCAAACCATGCAAATCTATACATCTCAAAAAATGTGAACCTCACAGTATACATTTTTTACATGAGACCTATGTATGGTAGATGTTACTGTATGGCATCTTTGTAGGCTTCGGTCGGACATATACGTTGTAAGCATATACTTCCAACAAATGCCACAAAGGCAACAAAAACACTGCTTAATTTCTGAAAATACCACCACGGCTTCTGATTTTTATATTTTCTAAAGATACTTATGTATAACAGGACAAAAAGATTTCCAAAAATACAAAATGTGTACAAAATAGGGTCCAGTCCCATTTAAATGGAAAAAATTAACCCGTCCCCTCCCATTTAACGTGGCTGTACAATCATCATGCCTAAAGCCTCCAGGGTTTATGGCGGCCATGATAGGGCAAAGTGAACAGACCTGGAAATGCATGGCTTCTGCTTGTTTCCATGCCAGGCGTTTGCACACAGCCAGATGGGAACTCGCTAATGAGATAAATCAGTTTTGTCAGCTTCTAATCGGTTTTCCTCTAGCAGACTCCGCGATTGTAAACAATGAGCAAGGCAGGGAAAGGGTCAACACCGATAGACGAACAGCAGATGTATGGATGGACGATGGCGAAAGGAAATCTTATAGTCTACACAGAAAATGGGCAGATCTGGGTACTACAGATCTGATAATAGACTTAGAATGGTGATTTAGTCAACAGTGGTGCCAGCATGGTGCCTCAACCAATATTGTAATAAACATAATTTAATAAGGACCCCCCCTAGGCATGACTCACTGGAAGAGCCATGGACATGATTCACCAAAAGCCACACCTTAAAATGACTTGATAAAAGGCAATTGTAAATGGGTTCATTATAGGGAGTCTACCACCAGTTTTGGTAAAATGTAACTGTTGGAATTACTGAGTAGAGGATGTTGGTGTGTTTGTGTTAATGTGTTTCTTAATGTGCTGGGTTGTTGTTGTGCTGGGTTTTTATTTAATACGCGAAATGGCTGTTTGGTGCACGGAGGGTATAACTGTCTATATAAGCACCGCTATGACTGCCCGAATCACTCCTTTCTCCATCTATAGCCAATGCTGACCTAAATAGAATGAGGAGGTGATGGGAGAGATTTGGGCAGGGAAAGCTGTGCTTCTAGCAATACAATCACGCTCCCAGTGCACCAAAGAACTTATTTGCATATTGCATAAAACAGGGCTTGACCGAATTGTTTGGAATCTAGGAGCCAGCAAAAAAGTTTAGAGCCACAATTTTGGCCCCTTATTATTTGGGGGGCTGCCATCTTGCCGGAGCTGTTTTTAACAGCATTTAGTGATATGATTTACAGAAGGACCCACGGACACAGACAACAATGGACAGGAACTGTCCCATTCAGATAAATTGCAGACAATCTCTGCTGTGAATGGTGGTGAATCCAATGTTCTCTCTCTACTGGTGTCAGTGGGAAATTATCTCTACAGAACAAGAAGTCTCAGCTTAGTTTTAGACCTAGTGGCCAGAATAAACATTGCAACATTTTCGGATTATTATAAAATATAGATGATAAAGCGGAAAATTCGAGAAAAAAAAAATTGCCAAAAATTCTTACTAAAATATGGTTAACATAAAAATTTTAATTAAACAATAGGTCATTTTCTGATAACATATTCTCTTTAATGAAACAGACCAAAATGTAAGTGCCAGGACAAAATTCCCAGTCTTCATGAGGACCTGGTGCTGTGATATGTCGAGCCCTGGAAAAAATAACGTTGTGCCGGACAATGACACAGCACATTAGGATACTAAAAGTACTTTCATTACACAATAACATTTTCTATTCAGCAATATCAGCAGTACCAAAATTATAAAGAGACGTTTTGTAAACAAGACTGAAACTCCAATAACACAGAGAGAGCTGATCCTTGCAAAATGCAAGGTGTGGCTGGGAGGGAAGGAGTTAACAGTCCAGTTAAGATGTATTTGACAAAGTCAGTGACCCCAGTTCATGCTACAAGAGATGGAGGTGCAGTGTGCAGAATGTTAAACAGGACCAAAATATTCTGTTTGCTTCTGTATTCTTCACCTCCTTCATCCCTCTGAAAATAACTGATGTGTGTGACGGCTCCGATATAAAGAGAAGAATCAACCATTATACAACAGCCAACTAACTGTAAGAAAAAATATCACATTCAGCTACACTGTAAATAAAAGATATCACAGAATACACTGACAAATCAGCAACATTCATTTCACCAATCTGCAAACTGATCACTCGTTTGTACCGTCATACATTCAATGGTATTATACAGAGGGGCAAAAAGGTATTTAGGCTGCATTCACATCTCGTTTTCGCAATATGGTTCCCGTATCCGGTTTCAGTCTAAAAACCATATGGAACCGTATTGCAAACCGTATGTATAGACATTTCAATGAAAACCGTATGCCAACCGTAGCATCCGGTTGTGTACGTTTTGTATCATTTACGGTTTTATCCATTCTTTCCCGTACACAAAACCATAGTCTACTACGGTTTTATGTCCGGGTGAAAAACCGCATACAACCCGTATACTTTTTTTTTTTTAATTGTGTTCTATGGGAACCGTACTGAACCGTGTGTATGTCCAATTACATCCGGTTTGCACAATACGGTTTTGAAGTTTGCACATGCGCAGTGCACGCCGAAAGTTCTTCCCACAAATAGAACAAGAAGAACTTTATTTAATTAAGGACAAACGTAAAACCGTATCTGTTGTTTTTTTCAAAAAACGTATTAAACCCTATGCAACCGGACATCCGTTTTCAAACCATATATGGTTTAAAACCGTACAGAGGTATATACGGTTGTACACAGTTGTATACGGTTTGGTACGGTTTTGAGACATACGTTTTTTTTTAACAAAAAAACTCATACGGGAACCGTATTGCAAAAACGAGATGTGAGTGCAGCCTTAGTCAGCCACCAATTGTGCAAGTTCTCCCACTTAAAAAGATGAGAGAGGCCTGTAATTTTCATCATAGGTATACCTCAACTATGAGAGACATAATGAGGGAAAAAAATCCATAAAATCACTGTCTGATTTTTTAAAGAATTTATTTGCAAATTATGGTGGAAAATAAGTATTTGTTTACCTACAAACAAGCAAGATTTCTGGCTCTCACAGACCTGTAACTTCTTCTTTAAGAGTCTTCTCTGTTCTCCACTTTTTGCCTGTATTAATGGCACTTGTTATCAGTATAAAAGACACCTGTCCACAACCTCAAATAGTCACACTCCAAACTCCACTTTGGCCAAGAATAAAGAGCTGTCAAAGGACACCAGAAACAAAATTGTAGACCTGCACCAGGCGGGGAAGACTGAATCTGCAATAGGCAATCAGCTTAGTGTGAAGAAATCAACTGTGGGAGCAATTATTAGAAAATGGAAGACATACAAGACCACTGATAATCTCCCTCGATCTGGGGCTTCACGCAAGATCTCACCCCGTGGTGTCAAAACCATCACACGATGAGCAAAAATCCCAGAACCACATGGGAGACCTAGGGAAGGACCTGCAGAGAGCTGGGACCAAAGTAACAAAGGCTACCTTCAGTAACACACTACGTCACCAGGGACTCAAATCATGCAGTGCCAGACGTGTCCCCTCTGCTTAAGCCAGTACATGTCCAGGCCCATCCGAAGTTTGCTAGAGAGCATTTGGATGATCCAGAAGAGTATTGGGAGAATGTCATATGGTCAGATGAAACCAAAGTAGAACTTTTTGGTAAAAACTCAACTCGTTGTGTTTGGAGGAGAGAGAATGCTGAGTTGCATCCAAAGAACACCATACCTACTGTGAAGCATGGGGGTGGAAACATCATGCTTTTGGGCTGTTTTTCAGCAAAGGGACCAGGACGAATGATCCGTGTAAAAGAAAGAATGAATGGGGCCATGTATTGTGAGATTTTGAGTGAAAACCTCCTTCCATCAGCAAGGGCATTAAAGATGAAACGTGGCTTGGTCTTTCGGCATGACAGTGATCCCAAACACACTGCCCAGGCAACGAAGGAGTGGCTTTGTAAGAAGCATTTCAAGGTCCTGGAGTGGCCTAGCTAGTCTCCAGATCTCAACCTCATAGAAAACTTTTGGATGGGAGTTTAAAGTCTGTGTTACCCAGCGACAGCCCCATAACATCACCGTTTTAGAGGAGATCTGCATGGAGGAATGGGCCAAAATACCAGCAACAGTGTGTGAAAACCTTGTGAAGACTTACAGAAAACATTTGACCTCTGTCATTGCCAACAAAGAGTATATAACAAAGTATTGAGATGAACTTTTGTTATTGACCAAATACTTATTTTCCACCATAATTTGCAAATAAAGGGGGATATTTAACAAAACCTGTCCAGAGTAAAAGTTGCTGAGTTGCCCATAGCAACCAATCAGATTGCTTCTTTCATTTTTCAGAGGCCTTTTAAAAAATGAAAGAAGAGATCTGATTGGTTGCTATGGGCAACTCAGCAACTTTTCTAACGTTTTGTTAAATATCCCCCAAATTCTTTAAAAAAATCTGACAATGTGATTTTTTTTTTTCTCATTATGTCTATGATGAAAATTACAGGCCTCTCATCTTTTTAAGTGGGAGAACATGCACAATTGGTGGCTGACTAAATACTTCTTTGCCCCACTGTAACACTCATCTAAATAACAACAACTGTGCCGCCAACACACAGTGTTCGAATAATACCGCCAGACTTAGACCAAATAACAGCTCCATACATGAATTCCGTAATGATGCCGCTATACCTATGAAATTAAATTCTGTGGCATTTAGAAGACTTGGGTACCAGGTTGTCTATTGGGTCCCCTCTAATATGGGCTGCAGATATGTCCCTAAGACTGGAAGGTTTGGCGCAGGATGCTATTTGATAAAATGTTACATTCAAATACAGATAGATCTCTGCAATGTCTGGTGGCCCCATAGAGAATGAATGAAGTTCTGGCCAAGCACCATTCATTACAGGGACAATATTGTCCCCGTTCTGGGAATCGATGGGAGTCCCAGTGGACGGCTCCCCGCAGATCAGCTTCCTATAACTCCCTGAGATGGGAATATCCCTTTAATGAGAATAAAGCAAGGATGAAAGGCAACAGTATCAGTGATGTTAATACTGCACAGTGTAAACCAGGTCACTGCAGAGTATACAGTTAAATATATCATACAGTGATCCCTCAACTTACAATGGCCTCAACATACAATAGTTTCAACATACAATGGTCTTTTCTGGTCTTATCTGGACCATTGTAACTTGAAACCAGACTCAACATACAATACTATGGGCAGTCCAGATCTGCAAAATGTGTCAATGGCTGGAAGAAACGACCAATCAGACTGGGAATATTACTGGTAAAACCCCTGTATAACTGAAGTTCATGCACTGACTGATTGTCTGGTAGCGCCCCCTACAGTACAGGGAGGTACTATATGTTCTGTACTAATCTTTACCTGTGCCATGGTTAGCTGCTTCTTTGGACACCAGGTAAGGGTGGCTCCATTTTACTTTTTTTAGGACATTGTGTGTACTGTACAGGACCCTGAAGAAGCTCTTGTCCTCTACATAGACAGGGATTTACAGCTTCCAGCAGATCTTTCTTACTTTTATATGTAAGGACTTGCTTTATTTATATTAGTTACTACTTATTTTTCTTTCATCCTCTCTTTTTGCTATTTTTGGATGACATTTTGGTGGTTTCAGAACCAATTACCAGGTTTCCATAGAGTTATGGTCTCAACATACAATGGTTTCAACATACAATGGTCATCCTGGAACCAATTAATATTGTAACATTGAGGGACCACTGTACAGCGTAGATCTACCCTAAACCTTTACACTCTGAATTTAGTTCCCTAGCCTTTATCTGCAGACCATTGCCACATACTCCATCATTCTGCACCAAAAAACGGTAAATTCTCCAGAACAGACAGTCCTGATCTGTATAAATTCTCTGCTTCTATGGTTTAGGGCTAGGTCACATCGTCATGTCCAGAAATACCAAAATACAGATCTGACCAGGCAGACAGTGCAGCTCTGGTATTTAAGGAACAGAAGCAGCAAAGAATAAGATTTCATGAATATTTCATCTTCCAGTGCAGAGAAGAGGGACCACTCTGTACGAGTCCCGCAGCCATCTGCCTGCTGCTCAGAGATATATATAGAATAGAAATCTCAGCACATCCCGCAGTAACTGTCTGATCCTTACTCGTCAATGTGCATGGGCCTGTACATTCAGATAACTGCGGCCTGTGCTGACGCAACGTGCACAGGCCTGTACATTCAGATAAGTATTACCTCTGTTAATGCACAAGAACACAGTGACACAGGAATCAGGAACAATTTGTAGTCACAACCTGTAAACAGTTATAAGATCTACTCCCCCGTCACATTGTGTTACACCACATGACATAGTAATGTATCTCACATCTATAAGGTTGTGTGCACAATGACAGTAGGGCAGCACGTAATATCTGTATGGTACTGTATTCTCCCCTACACTATACGCCCTGCAATCACTCAGATTCCTTTATATCCTGAATGGCAAATTCACTTCAGAACTGTATCACTGAATAACCAGGAAGAATTTGTATTTAGGATTGTAAAAAGATAGTCCTAGAGTTGTACTATTCTTTAAAGCTTCTATCGGGGCAGGACTAAAGTTAGGCGATTTGACACCAGTTCACAGGACAGCACCTACTTCTGTTTGCCATGCCATGCCATGACATGGTGCTAGAGATCGTGCGCTGGACTGAACAGAGTGTTACTGGTCATGGTATGTGTGTGAGGAGGTATACATGCTATGTGAGCAGAAAGGAAAGAAACCACAGGAGGATGATAGCAAGGTAAGGGTTACATCACAAAAGCCCCTGGTCTAAGCATTGTACTGCTGCTGATAATGATGATTAAAGGGTAGGAGGAAAAGGGGATAACATTTAGGAGGCAGCACTGTGTACATAGTAAGAACAGAAGTATTTACAGAGACAGTTGCCTAAAACTTTAAATAAAAATGTATTTTAGTGGGAAAATGCCACCCAAGAGGTCTTTTACAGCCTTATGGAAGACATGAAGTGTATAACAAAAATTGCAATTTAAAACATAATTTTAGAATGGCGTGTGGGCTTGAACTTTTTGATCAAAATGTGTAACAACCTGTTAGTTTTTGAAATTATGCAGAGAAGCAAGTAAATCAAAATACAAATGGTGGATGTGCGGTTGTGTTTCTGTTTCTCTATTGTTGTTTTACATTTTTATTTTAGCATCACTGTGTGCTAATAATTAAAAAAAAATTCCATTAAATTTTTTACATTTTCCCCTGAAATCACAAAAAGTTAAGTTAAAATTTACTAAGATAAAAACATAAAAACAAAGCCTGATGGTGCAAAAAAATATGTAAATAACCAAAATAGAAAATGCTTTACAGCTTTCAAATCTGTATTTCCTAAAGAATGTGAAAATGTGTCTCGTCAGGAAGGGGGTAACAAGCCTGGTCTGGAAGGGATTTACCTCTTATGAAGAATTGAAGAATCGTATCAGATGTCATACTAGTATTCTGCCATTCAGGAGTCTTATAAAGCTTGGTGAGCTGTAAGCCCTGCACTAAGACTACTGAGGTTCAGAATAATAGCGTGACATCTGGCAATCATGTCAACACTCCAATATAGGTGCTTCACCAGACAGATATTGTCCTCCAGAGACTGGAAAAGATGGGCGACAGGCAGTATGCATAAAGCTGGGGAAGTACTTTGAAGTACTGGGTGACAGGCAGTACACAGTACAAGTCTCACAGTACTTCCCCAGAAGTGTAATGGACCTGGCCCCAGCCCTAGTTGTCACAGGTTGCTTGTCCTCTCCCTGCCTCCGCTCTCACTGACCAAGGGGACATACCAGCCTACAATAATTTTTCTTCCCCTGCCTACTCGTGCAAATGTCCAGTATAAGCACGGATACTGGTATTGGTAGTGTAACATCCCTAAAAAATACTGAACAAAAGTGGATACAGTATAAAACCAAAAGCAAAACTGTAGATCGAAACATTATTGCATACCTGTATTACAGTATCTCACACAAATGAGGACGACCCTGTGTGAAAAAAGGCCAAACTGGATGCAAAGTGTCCAAATTTTGTGTGTCCACCATCAATTTCCCGCATTACCTTAGGCCTCTTGAGAATGGACTTCACCAGAGCATCACAAGTTATCACTGGAGTCTCCTTCCAATCCTCCATGATGACATCACTGAGCTGATGGATGTAAGAGACCTTACACTCCCCACCTTCCATTTAAGGATGCCCCAAAGATGCTCAACAGGGCTTAGGTTTGAACACATGTTGGGCCAGTCCATTACCTTTACCTTCAGGTTCTTTGGTAAGGTGGTAGTGGTCTTGGAGGCGAGTTTGAGATCATTATTATGTTGGAATACTGCCCTGTGGCCCAGTCTTTAAAATAAGGGGATCATGCTTTGCCTCAGTATGTCTAAGTACATGTTGGCATTCATGGTTCATGTTAGCATTCATGTTGTAGCTCCCAAGTGCCAGCAGCACTCATGGAGGCCCAGACTATGACATCATGCTTGACTGCAGGCAAGACACACTTGTCCTTGAACTCCTCACCTGGTTGCCACCACACACGCTTGACACCATCTGAACCAAATAAGTTTATCTGGGTCTCATTGGACTACAGGACATGGTTGCAGTAATCCATGCTCTTAGTCTGCTTATCTTCAGCAAACTGTTTGCAGGCTTCCTTCTGCTTCATCTTTAGAAGAGGCCTTCTTTTGGGATGACAATAATTCAGAGCAATTTGATACAGTGTGCGGTGTATGGTCTGAGCACTGATAGACTGCTCCCCCCACCCATCAACTTCTGCAGAAATGCTGGCAGAACTCATACATCTATTTCCCAAACACAACCTCTGGATACGACACTGAGCATGTGCACTGAACTTCTTTTTTCCCCCGTGGTGAACCAAAGAAGTTCAGTGCACATGCTCAGTGTCCTATCAGTCCTGATCACAGCATCTATGGAATTGAGAGGGGGAGGGGCTTCCCCCGTCCACCAACGGAGATCCTGCAATGCGATTGTGGGATCCCATTGGTTGCCATAGCCTCCAGTCTGCCTAGTAGAGCAGCCTGTGAGATCCAGCGATAGACTGGATCGCAGGCTGCATGTCAGTGTTGTACTGACAGTTATACTGTGCTGCAGTACAGTTGTACTGCAGCATAGTAAAACAGGTAAAAAGTGTAAAACATACATAATAGGTATTGCCACATTGACAAACAATGACAAAAAAGTGCAAAAAACGCTAATTTTGGTCCAAAAGTAGAATAAAAATGATCAAAAGGCAGCATCTTTTGCAAACATTGTACCAATAAAAAGTACAGCTCATCCCGCAAAAAAAATAAGCCCTCACACAATCGCGTTGGATGAAAAATAAAAAAAGAACATGGGAAAAAAAGGGGGTACAAAAAATAAAAAAAATAAAAAGGAAAAAGAACATAAATATGCTATATAAATAAACAATAAATATTTTTTTTATAATTTTCATGCCATAAATTTTTGGATCAACAAAGATTTACCACTAATATAAAGTACAATATGTCATGAAAAAAGCATTTCAGAATTGCATCACTAATTAAAAGCATGTCAAATGTATTACAACTTAAAGGGGTACTCCGAAAGATAAACAGATTGGACACTGAGCATGTGCACTGAACTTCTTTGGTTCATCATGGTGAACCAAAGAAGTTCAGTGCACATGCTCCATTTAAATATCTTAATCCTTCCCATACTTCTCAGCTGCTGTATACTCCAGAGGAAGTTCTTTTCTTGTTGTATTTCTTTTCTGTTTGACCACAGTGCTCTCTGCTGACACCTCTGTCCATGTCAGGAACTGTCCAGAGCAGGATAGGTTTGCTATGGGGATTTGCTCCTGCCCTGGACAGTTCCTGACATGGACAGAGGTGTCAGCAGAGAGCACTGTGGTCAGACAGAAAATAAATTCAAAAAGAAAATAACTATTAATATAAGTATACAGCAGCTAATAAGTACTGGAAGGAATAAATAGAAGACATTTTCTGGCACCAGTTGATTTAAAAAAAAATGTTTCCACCGGAGTACCCCTTTAAAGAGACACATGCCAGATTTGAAAAAATAGGCTTTGTCATTTAAAACAGCCGGCATTCTTAGGGGGTTAAATCCCTATCTTGCATAATTTTTACTCTATTTGACCATTTGTTAGTGGTATGTCTTCTCAAGCCAGACAGTTTAGCTATAAACACCTTGGGGGACATGTATCAAAGATTTTACCCCTGTTTTGTGTGTATTTTTTTGCGCAAAATTTTGCGCAAGCCCTTTTTTTTGCGCATTTTTTTTGCGCACATTTTGGTAGAGCATGTCCTCCAGATGTGGCCGAATCAGGGTACCTTGGAGTGACATCTATAGTACACATGGATTTATTACTTTTCCTTTACACCAAAAATGTTGCCGCAAGAGCTGTTTTTTTTGCGCAAATATAAGCCATCTTGGACTTAACGTAGCAAGATGCTCTAAATCATCGATTCTATTTTCCAAAGAGTGGATTTAGGAGATTACTATATTTACCCCCAATTTATGAAGCTCATTACGCTTGATTGATAAATTTAGCTCTTCTGCACATAATTTAGAATTCGGGAAAAGGGGTAAACTGCTTCTACCATACACAAATAATGATACATGTCCCCCCTTGACCCCATCCATCAGGGACGTGGAAATTTAATTTAAAAAAACTACTTGTCCAAGGGACTAAAACAGAGCAAAATGTACTTGTCCCACATGACGATCCACTTCTTAATCTTAACCAAAATAGTCTGTCGATATTTTTTGTTTTTTGCCTCCTCGCCCTTTAATAGCCATTACTCCTATTTTTTAATCTACAGACCCATATGAGGGCTTGTTTTTTGCGGGACCAATTGCACTTTTTAATGACACCTTTTATATTGCTATAACATATGCTTTGAAACAAAGAAAACATTATTTGTGAGGTGAAATTGTTTGATACTTTAGGTCGCCCTGATTACAGCAATACCAAATTTGTTAAGTTTCTGTCATGTCATGCGTTACTAATTTAAAATTCTACACTTTTTACATAGAAATAGATATTGTACCCTAACAAATATCCCTCCCCCAGTGGAATATATGAAAGGTTTAACAGCACAGTAAAGTGACTATTTCTATTGTGAATGTATTATATTATAAATTATAAAGCACCTGTCACAATAAACCTTTTGTTTCAATTCTGTCTTCTCTGCATTATTTACAACTGGGCAGGAGTCACAACAAGTCCTGAGCAAACAATACAGTGATGCCCTGTAGGCTTTAAAGGGGTACTCCTGTGGAAAACTTTTTTTTTTTTTTTTATTAACTGGTGCCAGAAAGTTAAACACATTTGTAAACCACATCTATTAAAAAATCTTAATCCTTCCAGTACTTTTTAGGTACTGTATACTAAAGAGAAATCCAAAAAGAAATGCATTTCCTCTGATGTCATGACCACAGTGCTCTCTGCTGTCCATTTTAGGAACTGTCCAGAGCAGGAGAAAATCCCCATAGAAAACATATGCTACGCTGGACAGTTCCTAAAATGGACAGCAGAGGTGAGCAGAGAGCACTGTGGTCATGACATCAGAGGAAATGCATTTCTTTTTTGGATTTCTCTGTAGTATACAGCCCCTAAAAAGTACTGGAAGGATTAATATTTTTAAATAGAAGTGATTTACAAATATGTTTAACTTTCTGGCACCAGTTGATTTAAAAAAAAAAGTTTTCCACGGGAGTACCCCTTTAAAAGGGCTGCATAAATATTGATATAACAGGTATTTCTGTTCCATAATTTATGATGGTGCCCCATCTACAAGGCCTGGAGACAGTCCCTCATCTAAGCTTATTCCCTGAATATATTGTTTACATTCCTTTATGCAGATTATCTGGTCAAAAACCTGGGACAACCTCTGGGAACACTAATAGCAGCCATACTGGTTGTCACTTAAAGAGACATAACTAAGGAACATTTAATTTGATTTAACAACTTGACAGAAAAGGATGAATCAAGGACTTTAATATGTATTTATCTCTGGGGGGAAAAGCCCTTAATATTGCAAAAGCCACCTGATAAAAGAGAAGGAGGGGTACTGTGTTCTGGGTCCATTATCCTCCCCTTGCCTAATCATTTGATAGAGGGAAGTACATTCAGCTCCTCTGCCTGGCCCCGATATTAAAAATGGCAGCGCTCCAGCCCACGCTATCTAATCTCCATCCTCAGGCACCAGAATCCTCAGCGCTGCACATTCATTTCTCTAAAATCTTAAAGGAAAAGGATTTGCATACTAAGTGTCATTGTTCAAAGTGCTGAAACACCGATTCTGATCTGCAATATGTTTTGTAGCTTAACTTGAAAATGAGCTAAGTTCCCGCAATAACAGTCAACCTCAGTAACTACTATGCTACAGACGCTCCATCTGTTTAATAAAAAGGAGGCGGGGGTGGGGTGGGAAATAAAACAACAGCCAATCCGCTTCTACTTTTCCAGTCCTTGAGTTGTCCTTTTCCATCAACTTGTAAAACAGTCTATTCAGCTGTTTAATAGATATATCTATTTCATGTAAAGCTGGGTGAAAATCAAAATGGCCGACCTCAGTTCTCACATCATGTGGATTGGGGAAAAGATAGTTTTCACTGGACAATAACTTTAATTGAGATCTTTTTGTCAAAAAAATAGGTTAGAGTGCCCCGATCACACACACTTTTTTTTTTTTTTTTTTTTTTTTTACAGTTTTCTAATATTCCCACCTATTCCAGAGATATGAGGGTTTATAGTTTGCCTGACAATTTAGAGACTCAAATTTAGGGTCAAATGGGCGGGAACTTAGTTATAATAGTGGCAGTTACTATCAGGATTATACAGTCAGGAGGTGTGGATGTTTTACTTCGAGGGGTATGTATTTCTAATACACACCCCCTGGGATATTTCCATCCCTCACCAAATATTCACTTTCATTCACTCCCATTATTAAAGCTGTATTCCAAGAATTTTTTTTATTTGACTATGCTACAGGGGCTGTAAAGTTAGTGTAGTTCATAATATAGTGTCTGTACCTGTGTGTGACGGTTTTCTCACAATTCTTCTGTAATTTACACCCCACTATTTATTTTGACCAGCATACAAAATGACTGTTGTCTCAGATTTTTCCCAGCTTTCAATGTGGCCGAGACCTGACTCACTAGTCAGCTGATGACAGGGAGCCTGTCTGCTTCAATGGGTGGAGGGATCACTTGGGTGAGAGGGATGAATCTGCAACAGCTGTAGGCACCATGATTGAAAACCACATTGATTTGAATGGATGCAGCTGATTTATGTTTCAATGGGAGGGGTGGCTGATGTGTGGGAGGGAGGAAGATGGAATTGTGGGATTTGTAGTCAAAAAAAGAAAAGTCAAACAGGAAATACTAGTTCACAAACAGGTAGCCACAGTGTTAAGGTAATCTCACAACATAGCCATTTAGCCCCAAGACAAGCGCAGATCCTTCCTAAGCATGTCCATTACTGCATGCCAGGTACAGTGGGGATCTAAAGTTTGGGCACCCCAGGTAAAAAATTGTATTAATGTGCATAAAGAAGCCAAGGAAAGATGGAAAAATCTCCAAAAGGCATCAAATTACAGAATAGACATTCTTATAATATGTCAACAAAAGTTAGATTTTATTTCCATCATTTACACTTTCAAAATAACAGAAAACAAAAAAATGGCGTCTGCAAAAGTTTGGGCACCCTGTAGAATTTATAGCATGCACTGCCCCCTTTGCAAAGCTGAGACCTGCCAGTGTCATGGATTGTTCTCAATCATCATCTGGGAAGACCAGGTGATGTCAATCTCAAAGGTTTTAAATGCCCAGACTCATCTGACCTTGCCCCAACAATCAGCACCATGGGTTCTTCTAAGCAGTTGTCTAGAAATCTGAAACTGAAAATAGTGGACGCTCACAAAGCTGGAGAAGGCTATAAGAAGATAGCAAAATGTTTTCAGATGTCAATATCCTCTGTTCGGAATGTAATTAAGAAATGGCAATCATCAGGAACAGTGGAAGTTAAAGCAAGATCTGGAAGACCAAGAAAAATATCAGACAGAACAGCTCGCAGGATTGTGAGAAAAACAACTCAAAACCCACGTTTGACTGCACAATCCATCCAGAAAGATCTGGCAGTCACTGGAGTTGTGGTACACTATTCCATTATAAAGAGATACTTGTACAAATTTTTCTCCCAAGCACAAATTTTTCTCCCGCTATCTTCTAACGGCCATCACACTGCTGGGTACAAATGGTAGAGTGAAAGGAGCTTAAATATAATTACAAAGACGAATGACATAAAAAGAATCCATACATACAAAGAAACCAAAACAAATCAGCTAAAAAATTAAGTTATGTGTAATAATGTGAAATGGCACAAGAGAAAGTATTAAACATGTGGGGGGACATTTATCAAGGTATTTAGAACCTATTTTTTTTTTTTGCGTACAAAAGTCGCACATGCGCCTAAGCACTTTTTTGTGCAACTTTAGGGAGTAAGCAAAAAGTTACAAACAGCTAAGCAAATTTCAGTTTGCAGTTTGCAGTGGTCAGGTATTTATGATGTACTAAAGTCGCACGTAGGCAAAAAAAAAAGTTGCAAACCCCTTATAAAAAGTCGCAAGTCTACTCCAGGTCTGACATGGAATACAAAACTCCCATACGTGAGTAAATTTAAAAAGTCTCACAAAAGTCTCAGCTGCGACATTTTCGTTTTGCTTATGTGCTCCAAATTTATCCTCCTCGATTGATAGTCTGATAAATATGTAGCACATAAGCAAAACTAAAGCAAATAAAAAAATAATTACTTCAAACTTGCTGATCAAAGCAAACAATGATAAATGTCCCCCATGAAGAAAGACACAAGCAAAAAAGCATGGAAAGCCAAGACAACAGCTGAAATCTATCAGTAATTAAAAACAGTCATCTCCTTATCAGTGTGAATTAATATCAGCTTGTTCAGTCCCAACTGATGGCCTACAAAAAGTTTTCATTGCCAAGGTATCACACAAGGCACATCTCATGATGGATAAAAGCAAAGAGCTGTCTCGAGACCTTCATCATTTCACCATAAATTTGTCAGAGACAATCATTTCACCATAAAATTTGCTTCTACCAGGTGCTCCCCACAAGATGTCTGAGAAGTGAAAAGAATAATGTGAACAGTTGTCCAAGAGCCAAGGACATTAGCTGGTACTGTTGTCTCAAAGAAAGTGAGAAAAAGGGGTTAAATACTTAGTTCACCCACTTTAAGCTATAGAACAATTACATCAGTAATGCCAGTGGAATCCATCACACATGTACTATCTTTATGATGGTTTCCCTACACTGCACAGACACACAGAAGAGGTTTCTGCTCTTTTATGTTTTTGGAGTACCCCTAAACTGCAGCAGCATAGAGGGCATTATAGAGGAGTAGTGAACTGTATAAGCTGTAAATAAAGCCCTGGGGAAAGATCTACTGCTTACATTTAGCTTGTGTGTTATCTTTGTAGTCTCTCTGTCAGCCTCTACTGTCTGAACTCTCCCACCCTTATATCTCACATCTCACCTCTCCCATTTCCATAGACTTGTATTGGCAGCATGAAACTTATCTATCAGTGAACTGCTAGTCTGCCTTGTAAAAACAGGACAGAATGGAGCTATTTTTTCAAAGTGAATGTTATCGTAGCAGGGTGGGGAGAGAAATTAATCTTTTCTTTGAAAATATATGCAAACCTAGGTTTCTTATATTCACTTGCACTATTAATTTATCAAAAGTTTGTTGAAATGACAGTGACCATTTCAGTCCAAAACAGGCCTCCCTTTAGTTGGGTCCAATGCCTGACGCGAGCAGGGTTCTGTGCACTGAGGACAAGCAGGGTTCTGTGAAGTAAGGACAAGCAGGGCTCTGTGAAGTGAGGACAAGTAGGGCTCTGTGAAGTGAGGACAAGCGGGGCTCTGTACACTGAGGACAAACAGGGCTCTGTACACTGAGGACAAGCAGGGCTCTGTACACTGAGAACAAGCAGGGCTCTGTACACTGAGAACAAGCAGGGCTCTGTACCCTGAGGACAAGCAGGGCTCTGTACCCTGAGGACAAGCAGGGCTCTGTACCCTGAGGACAAGCAGGGCTCTGTACCCTGAGGACAAGCAGGGCTCTGTACACTGAGGACAAGCAGGGCTCTGTACACTGAGGACAAGCAGGGCTCTGTACATTGAGGACAAGCAGGGCTCTGTACACTGAGGACAAGCAGGGCTCTGTACACTGAGGACAAGCAGGGCTCTGTACACTGAGGACAAGCAGGGCTCTGTACACTGAGGACAAGCAGGGCTCTGTACACTGAGGACAAGCAGGGCTCTGTACACTGAGGACAAGCAGGGCTCTGTACACTGAGGACAAGCAGGGCTCTGTACACTGAGGACAAGCAGGGCTCTGTACACTGAGGACAAGCAGGGCTCTGTACACTGAGAACAAGCAGGGCTCTGTACACTGAGAACAAGCAGGGCTCTGTATACTGAGAACAAGCAGGGCTCTGTGCAGTGAGGCTCTATAACACTCACACATCAGGATGATTTACAAGCCAGGAGCCTGCACAGAGCCCTGCTTGTCCCACCCACACTTTTTTGTCTCTATAGTCAATAGCTGAAGGGACAAGACCGCATATTTTTCAACCAAAATTATACACTTTTTTTTATTACATTAGTCAATGTATATTACAAATATACATATAATGGTATTATCTACATTATATAAAAAGTTTTTTGCAATTGACAGTGCCCATTTATGTGTAATAAAGAAAGCTGCAGAACATTTCATTAAAGAGTGGTTAATCCTCATTTACATAAACCTGGAAAACCTCATCGTAACCTTCTAGTATTCAATTGTCACAGAAAGGAACCGACAGATGGACAAGTACAACTTTCCACCATTGTCTGCCGCCTCAGGAGGGGGAAGGGGAGATTACACATCTATAGGTGCTCAGAGTGTATTCACCCGAGTCTGGGGCAGAAGTTCTAATCTCCAAAGAGTGTGAACGCCAACATAAAGTTCAGCTCCCGGCTGTGAATTCATAACTTGGGGGTTCGGCGGAGAATGTGGTCTCAGACGGGATGGATCTAATTGGAATGTCCAAGCAGTTAATGAAGTTCCTCCATAGAAGGTGCAGTGCAGATCAACAGAAGACCACAAATGACAATCCATAGAGTAATAAAAGATCTGAAACTAAAAGTCCATGTAAAGTCCTTATTCTATTCTAGATACATGGAGAAAAGAATATACTACACCACAGCAGTGTGTTGCTGCTCTTTAGTGCTGGACACACATACGACAAAACTGTTTTGCGTCACATGACGCTTCTTCCGGTCCTAAGGACCGGAAGAAGCGTCATGTGACGCAGAACAGTTCTGTCTTCTTAACTGTTCTCCTGTACCTGGTCACTCTCACAGCATCTTGCACCGTTCACCGGGACTGCTATTTAAAAGGGGTACTTTTTTTTTTAATCAACTGGTGCCAGAAAGTTAAACAGATTTGTAAATTACTTCTATTCAAAAATCTTAATCCTTCCAGTACTTATCAGCTGCTGAATACTACAGAGGAAATTCCTTTCTTTTTGGAACACAGTGCTCTCTGCTGACATCACGAGCACAGTGCTCTCTGCTGACATCTCTGTCCATTTTAAGAACTGTCCAGAGTAGGAGAAAATCCCCATAGAAAACATATGCTGCTCTGGACAGTTCCTAAAATGGACAGAGGTCAGCAGAGAGCACTGTGCTCATGATGTCAGAAGAGAGCTCTGTGTTCCAAAAAGAAAAGTATTTCCTCTGTAGTATTCAGCAGCTAATAAGTACTGGAAAGATTAAGATTTTTTTATAGAAATTATTTACAAATCTATTTAACTTTCTGGCACCAGTTGATTTAAAAAAAAACAACTTTAAGATAACGTTGTCCTTCATGAAGAGGATCCAGGCTGAACCTACTGTTCTCTTTTATACATGGATTGCCTTTATTGTATTCTATTCTACTATATGTAAGTTAACTATATGGGTGACAACCACTCATAACCAACGTTACAGATGATTTCAGAGAATGAATGGCATGTAAAGTACATCTGCACTGCATTGCCAGTCTTCACTGAAGTTGTAGTATTATATCCATGAACCAGGAGGTTTAGGATGAACATCAGTATGTAAAGAAGTAGGGATCGACCGATATAGTTTTCTTAGGGCAGATACCGATAATCTGGTGAGGTTAGGGCCGGTAGCCGATAACTTATACCGATATTCCGGTATAAGTTATCGGCTATTTACCCCCCCCCCCCCCCCCCACACACACACACACCGCTGCAGATCATTGATTAAGCGGGCGCCCCCTACCGCCCCGCGACGCGAAGTGCATTTCATGATTCTAAAGTAGAATGTGACTATCATGCGTAAGCCCGGCAGCATCTGTGTATAAAAAATCTCTGGGGCCCCCCAGAATAGATTTTGAATCGTGATGTGAATTCATAGCTATCATGACAATGTTCCACATTATAAATGTTCCATAACAGAAAAGAGAATTAATGGATGTCAATAGTAACCTCGCCCCAACGTCATTATATCAAGGAAAATCCAGGTATGAATGACAGGAAAGTTACCTGGTAAGTCATTCAATACCACAGTACAGAGAAAATGGAAGATGAGGCAACATGATCTGTAAAATGGAATACACTCACTCACTGCTGACCACAAACAGAGAGTTTATGGGGAAAATGAAAAATCCCCAGTTAAAACTTCCAATAGTGGATGTATGACTAGTAGAATTACTGTGCTATACTGGAATCTGGAAAAGCTGAATGAAAGTCGCTGTTGCAGCTGTAATGGAAGTCATATTGACACTCAGCTTTCCTAGAAACAGATACTGTATTATACTAAGATATACTTATACTAATATATACTAAGGCTAAAATATTTTCAACCATTAGAATAGAACACTTACAGGACAAATATTGATTTAGGGCAGGGTTACACAATGGCAGGTACAAAGGGACTGCAGAGTGAGCTTTTGGCTGCATCCAGGCAGCTCTGTGTGTCCGCTCGTAGCGGCGGATTTCTACAGAGAGAAATCCGCCACTATGAACGGACACACAGAACTACCCTGCTGCAGCCGGGAGCTCGCTCTGCAGTCCTTCTCTGCCTGCTGTTGGCGCATCCGCAGCATGAAATACGCTACGGATGTGCCCGTGTGACCCTGCCCTAAGGAGGGAAATGCTTTATTAAAAAGGTGTCTCCAAAAACATTTTCCAATTTAAGCACAGCTGGTGTGTAAAGTATGGGGGAGTGCAACGCAGAAAAGGTTTATGGAAGAAAATGGACTTCCAACTACCTCAGACTCCTTTGGGCAATGCAGCTCAAATGGTCATAGATGTGCCTTCGGTTGTCCAGCTAAAAATATCTTATCCCCTATCTAGAGGATAGGGATAAGTATTTGACTGCAAGGGGTTCGATCGCTGGGACCCCCTGTGATCTCCAGAACAGGGCCCTGGCTCCATTCATTTGTATGGGAGTGCTAAAGATACCCAAGTACAGCACTCAAGCATCTCTGGCACTCTCATACAGATAAATGGAGCATGTGTCTTCTACATCATGTGCTCTGTCTGAGAGCCAGGGCTCCGTTCTCAAATACTTATCCCCGATCTTGTGGATAGATAAGATATTTTTAGCTTAACAACCCCTTTAAGGGCCTTTTACATGGTGTGATCATTGGCCTAACAGGCCATTTCTTGCGCTGTGTACAAGACTCAGCAACCAGCAGATCAATTGCTCGTTCATCAGTGGATCATTGGGATCGTGCAGCCCTAAAATCATTGTTGGCCAACCGTGCAGTTCCCTGTGCCCTGACACCATAACCATCGAGCCATCTAAAACTGTGGTTCTCAAACTTTTTCGCGTGGGTACCCCTCGCGTGGAATTTACATGCGAGGGGTATCCGTGGACAAAATAGGTCATAAAAGTACTTACCTTTCTAATGCGATACTTAATCGTCTTGTGCCATTATTCCCCCCTATCTCTGATCCCCTTTTGCCATTATCCCCCCCCCCCCAATCTAAATCCACTTTTGCCATTATCCCCACTTCCCCCCTCCATCTTAATCCCCTTTTGCCATTATCCCGTCTCCATCTTAATCCCCTTGGGCCATTATTCCCCCCTCTGATCCCCCTGTGCCAATATATGAGATACATACAATAACACCCTCCCATACTGCGGTGTTACACTTTAACATGCTTACCAGGCCTGTGTCTATACCGTTCGGAGGGCCGCACTGACAGGTGACGTCCTTCTGCGCTGTGCCGCCACCTACGTGCAACCTCAGGGACGTCACACGTCAGACCCGGCAGCCACTGCCGCTCACATAAGGTGGCCGTACTCCCGCATAACCCTTGGCATACCCCCGTGTACCCCTGGTTGAGAACCCCTGATCTAAAAGGCTCATGAAATAAACTCTGATCTGTTAGATCGGTGCTCATATCAGGCATGGGTCTGCCCATCTATAAGGACCCTGAAGAATTTAACGAAAGCAAATAGGGGCAAGTCAAGAAATATTTAATATTAATATATACCACACCTAACATATACAGTAATCAGGCTCAAAAATGATAGGAAATGATAGGAAAAAACTAAAAACCATTACCAGCTGTGGAAGAGGTCTCCAGAGCATGTGATGCTTCTATGTACCAATGCTACATCTCATCAAATTGTACATCTGACAATGATAACATCTGTCATAACCCACTGATGATGGATTTTTTTTAAATTGCAACAGAGAAGCGGGCATCTTGTCTTCTGCAGCCAAGAAAAAGTAAGATTTAGAAGGATATCCTAGATCAGTGTTTCCCAACCAGGGTGCCTCCAGCTGTTGCAAAACTACAACTCCCAGCATGCCCGGACAGCCGAAGGCTGTCCGGGCATGCTGGGAGTTGTAGTTTTGCAACAGCTGGAGGCACCCTGGTTGGGAAACACTGTCCTAGATAAACCTGCAGCTGCCTTCCCTCCTCCCCACCCAGGCAGAGACCAACTGAAAGCGGGATTATACGTCCCTTGGGTGCCAGCTCTACAGATATACAAATGAATCAGTCCACAACAAGTGTATCTGAGCAGCCTGCAAATTGTCTACAAGCTGCACTAATGCGTCTGCTCCAGGTGTCATTAGTATTGATTTAGCTACAAAATACATCCAATCTGGACAAGGAATGGGTCCACTTTAAGTGGCCAGCATAACCATATAAAATATGGGGAGCTATTAAATGGACTTTCAAGCAGTAAACTTATGTGACTTAAAGGGGTACACCACTGGAAGAAAAAAAAAACATTTTTTTTAAATCAACTGGTGCCAGCAAGTTAAACAGATTTGTAAATTGCTTCTATTAAAAAAAATCTTAATCCTTCCAGTATTTATAAGCTGCTATATGCTCCACAGGAAGTTATTTTCTTTTTGAATTATGTTTCTGTCTGACCACAGTGCTCTCTGCTGACACCTCTGTTCATTTTAGGAACTGTCCAGAGCAGGATAGGTTTGCTATGTGGATTAACTCCTACTCTGGAAAGTTCCTACAATGGACAGAGGTGTCAGCAGAGAGCACTGTGGTCAGGCAGAAAGGAAATTCAAAAAGAAAAGAACTTCCTGTGGAGCATATAACAGCTGATAAGTATCGGAAGGAATATTTTTTTAAGAGAAACAATTTACAAATCTGTTTAACTTTCCTGCACCAGCTGATTTAAAAATTTTTTTATTCCAATGGAGTACCCCTTTAATTCTCTATTGGAAGTGTTAGGCAAGCTTGGCTCGTGGTGGTCTGGCAGCTGCGACCATCCCACAATCCAGAGAATATGGGGATCCCCGGTATCAGTAGAGAGAATGGCCCACACAGTCTCGATTCAAGTGAAACCTATGGTCTAATACAGGGATCAGAGTTCTCCTATCCTGGAAACACTAGGTTGTCTGCAGAATTCAGAGGGTGCCATCACAGGTGTAAAGGAGTACTCCGCCCCTAGACATCTTATCCCCTATCCAAAGGATAGGGGAGAAGATATCTGATCGCGGGGGTCCCGCTGCTGGGAAACCCCACGATCTCTTCTGCAACACCCCTTTCATCTGGTGCACAGTGCCTGATGACTGGCGATGCAGGGGCCGGAGGATATCAGCCCCGCCCCCTCGTGATATCACTCTCTGCCCCCTTAATGCAAGTCTATTAGAGGGGCTTGGCGGGGGGACCACCGCGATCAGACATCTTATTCCCTATCCTTTGGATAGCGGATAAGATGTCTAGGGGCAGAGTACCCCTTTAAGGCCAAGGAAGGAAACTCACTGATTGAGAGCTATAATCTAAACTGATGGAATATTTTAAAGGTTTTTGGAACCCCTTTTTGGGAATCTTTGTCTAACATAACTCAGGGGACCTTCATGTCCTTTTAGGATCTATGGCCAAATGAGCAGTGGACTTGGGACAATTGAAATACTGCATCTTTTCATGTTCTAATCTAGAATATGGGTGGAAAAAAAGTTCATAGATTACAATAGATGTCAGTGCCATGCTTCCCCCGCCCCATACAACCACCTCAAACAATTGATAGGAGACCTGACATGTCTCCACCTTCTATGAAAGAGATCCACTTTATGAAACACATGGCTAACCCTGGCATTAAATAGATAAAGGTGCTCTGATAACACTCCTTTTCCCAGTTTCTTGATACGCCATTCCATTCCCGAGATGTGAGGGTTTATACAGTCATGGCCGTAAATGTTGGCACCCCTGATATTTTTCTAGAAAATTAAGTATTTCTCACAGAAAATGATTGCAGTAACACATGTTTTGCTATACACATGTTTATTCCCTTTGTGTGTATTGGAACTAAACCAAAAAAGGGAGGAAAAAAAGCAAATTGGACATAATGTCACACCAAACACCAAAAATGGGCTGGACAAAATTATTGGCTCCCTTTCAAAATTGTGGAAAAATAAGATTGTTTCAAGCATGTGATGCTCCTTTAAACTCACCTGGGGCAAGTAACAGGTGTGGGCAATATAAAAATCACACCTGAAAGCAGATAAAAAGGAGAGAAGTTCACTTGGTATTTGCATTGTGTGTGTGTGTGTGCGCCACATTAAGCATGGACAAGAGAAAGAGGAGAAGAGAACTGTGTGAGGACTTGAGAACCAGAATTGTGCAAAAATATCAACAATCTCAAGGTTACAAGTCCATCTTCAGAGATCTAGATTTGCCTTTGTCCACAGGGCCCAACATTATCAAGAAGTTTGCAACCCATGGTACTGTAGTTAATCTGTCTGGGCGTGGACGGAATAGAAAAATTGATTAAAGTGTCAACGCAGGAAAGTCCGGATGGTGGATAAGCAGCCCCAAACAAGTTCCAAAGATATTCAAGCTGTCCTGCAGGCTAATGGAGCACCAGTGTCAGTACAAACTATCCTTCGACATTTAAATGAAATGAAATGCTATGGCAGGAGACCCAGGAGGACCCCACTGCTAACACAGAGACCTAAAAAATCAAGACAACATTTTGCCAAAATGAACTTGAGTAAGCCAAAATTCTTCTGAGAAAACGAGAAGGAAAACAAGGTTCAATGATGTTTTGGGATTGTTTTGCTGCCTCTGGCACTTGGTGCCTTGAATGTGTCCAAGGCATCATGAAATCTGAGGATTACCAATGGATTTTGGGTTGCACTGTACAGCCCAGTGTCAGAAAGCTGGGTTTGCGTCCGAGATCTTGGGTCTTCCAGCAGGACAATGACCCCAAACATATGTCAAATAGAACCCAGAAATGGATGGCAACAAAGCGCTGGAGTGGCCAGCAATGAGTCCAGATCTAAATCCCATTAAACACCTGTGGAGAGATCTTAAAATTGCTGTTTGGAAAAGGCGCCCTTCCAATAAAAGAGACTTGTAAGAGTATTTTTTCCAAAGGGTGTGCAACCAAATATTAAGTTAAGGGTGCCAATAATTTTGCCCAGCCCATTTTTGGAGTTTGGAGTGACATTATGTCCAATTAGCTTTTTTTCCTTTTTTGGTTTAGTTCCAATACACACAAAGGGAATAAACAAGTGTATAGCAAAACACGTGTTACTGCAATCCTTTTCTGTGAGAAATACTCAATTTTCTAGAAAAATTTCAGGGGTGCCAACATTTACGGTCATGACTGTAGTTTGTCTAACAATTTAGGGAATCAGTCAGAATGGAGTAAACTTAATTATACAGTCAGGGGGTGTGAATGTTTCACATTGAGGGGCCTGTATGCCTAATACACACCCCCTGACTGTATAATCCTGCCCATCACCTGAGTCACTACCAATACTAAATAAAGTTAAGTTTATGCCCATCTGACTCATTCGCTGAATAATAAGACAAACTCTAACCCCTCATATTTCAGGAAAGGAAGGGCGTATTAAGAAACTGTAAAAAGGTGTGTGATCAGGTACCATGACCTATTAAATGATAATGGCAATCTCATTTTTTGGTGGTTGGCCACAGGTGCCGTTAAGTTTGTATGTAAGTGATTCTGATTGACAGTCATTCTACCCAGGCAAAAATATTATCTAAATAAAAACTATAACATACATTGTAGCAATATGGTGCAGTGAAATGTCTTAAACCAACATCTATAGATCTATAAAGTTTCATAATCTGACACTTAGGACTTTTACAAAAACAAATTCAGATTAAAATGAGAGATAACAGAATCTAAGGAATCTATACATTACAAGGACTGTTTAACAATATAGAATTAAAGTGTCTTGATTAAAGAAATGTTCTTGTATATGGGGGGGGGATGGGGGGGATATTCAAAGGTGAATTTATCTTTTTTTGCATAGACTGTGTCAGATTGTTTTTGAAGAGATGCGCAAAGGGATGTGGTCCCTGAAAAGGGGCATGGCTTAAAGTGTGCGAAATTTTCAGAGGCCTGTACCGAAAAAAAAAAAATGTCCTTTACCAATAGTGGAGTACACAACAGCCTGAGTCACTGTTAAAAATCTAGCGCAGTGTTTGTCTGTCTAGTCTAAGTGGTTCACACTACGTTTTTGCCATACTGTTTTCAATCCGTTTTTCTAAAGAAAACCGTATGGCAAAAAAACGGATTTAACAGTATGGAAAAAAGTAAACCGTATGCGTTTTTAAACAGTATACTGTTTTTAAAAGTGCATACAGTTCCGTCAGTTTTTATAGAAAAAAAAACCCATAAGTTTTTGAAAATTTTGTCCATTTTTAATGGGAGAAGTCTTGTGTGGCGACTTTAGGATTCAAATGCGCATGTGCAAAGTAAAAACGTATACATGTGCGTTTCCCATTGACGTCCATGTTAAAAAAAACGTATGCGGTTGCAGTACGGTTTTTAAACCGGAGTCAAAACCGTGGTTGGCCACAATTTTGTCTCATACGTTTTTTTTTAACATGGACGTCAATGGGAAACGCACATGTATACGGTTGCATACGGGAAAAACGTATATGTTTTTACTTTGCACATGCGCATTTGAATCCTAAAGTCCCCACCCAAGACCCCTCCCATTAAAAATGGTCAAAATTTTCAAAAACGTATGTTTTTTTTTTTCTATAAAAACTGACGGAACTGTATGCACTTTTAAAAACAGTATACTGTTTAAAAACGCATACGGTTTACTTTTTTTCCATACTGTTCCATCCGTTTTTTTGCCATACGGTTTTCTTTAGAAAAACGGATTGAAAACAGTATGGCAAAAACGTAGTGTGAACCCAGCCTAAGAATAAGAAAGTGTCTGAATATCTCCCCCGCAGCATTTTATCAGGACATTTAGGCCCAGATTTATCAAACTTTGTGAGTGAAAAAGTGGAGTGATTTTCCCACAACAACCAATCACAGCTCAGCTAACAAGCTCTGGTAAAGTGAAAGCTGAGCTGTGATTGGTCGCTGTGGGAAAATCACTCCAGTTTTTCTCTTACAAAGTTTGATAAATCTGGGCCTTAGTCCTTTTGGAAAAGTGAGATCATCTGTCACAGATGATTTACAGGTGAATAAAACCCCAGTGCTAGGTCCCCGACCACCATCTTTTCCCCTGAAGTCCAGCCTTCCTACCAAGTGTGAGTGACCACTACATGCAGATCCCATTGGCCTGGCCTAGTGACTTATGACAGAAGGAAGCTTCAGCTTATAGTGGCGCTCCCCTTGAATCCCAGTCTCGCTGACATTGTATTAGGCCTTTGCTTCTTGGCGTGGTGCTTTTCTTTCCCGGCGTGGCTTCATCTGCCAATTACTGACCACGCATGTGACCTCTTCAATCTATCATTAGGCTCTTTTATGCAGGAAGAACTAATGAAAGGGAGAGCAATGTAAATAATAACCCCCTCAACAAAAAAAAAAAAACTAATCGCTGCTGGAGTCATCCTTTTCATTTTTAACCATTTCCTGATCATATCTTAATCTGGGAAAGTTGGGTGACAACTAGAGATGAGCGAACTTACAGTAAATTCGATTCATCACGAACTTCTAGGCTCGGCAGTTGATGACTTATCCTGCATAAATGAGTTCAGCTTTCAGGTGCTCCGGTGGGCTGGAAAAGGTGGATACATTCCTAGGAAAGAGTGTCCTAGGACTGTATCCACCTTTTCCAGCCCACGGGAGCACCTGAAAGCTGAACTCATTTATGCAGGAAAAGTCATCAACTGCCGAGCCGAGAAGTTCGTGACGAATCGAATTTACTGTAAGTTCGCTCATCTCTAGTGACAACCAACATGGCCACTATAACAGTTCCACAGACATTAAAACCAGCTTTTTGCTAGAGTTCTGAGAAATATGTGACTGACAGATCCATATGCTACTGTACTACAGCAAACATTGGCAGATTTGACATCTGGGATATTAGGTGATGACTTATGTTAGTTATAATGGCAGCTATCTGTATTTCCCATTGCTTATATCCTCATCACTGTGTTACTCAGAATAGGAGCCTTGAGCATACAGGTATACAGTGATCCCTCAACTTACAATGGCTTCAACATACAATAGTTTCAACATACAATGGTCTTTTCTAGACCATTGTAAGTTGAAACCAGACTCAACATACAATGTACGGACAGTCCAGATCTGTGAAACGTGTCAATGGCTGAAAGAACCGACCAATCAGAATGGGCATTCACTGGTAAAACACCTGTATTACTGAAGTGCATGCACTGACTGGTGTCTGGTAGCGCCCCCTATTGTACAGGGAGGTACAACATGTTCTGTACTCTTTACCTGTTCCAGGGTTACCTGCTCCTTTGGACACCAGGTAAGGGCGGCTCCATGTTACTTTTATTAGGACACTGTGTGTTCTGTACAGGACCCGGAAGAAGCTCCTGTCCTTTACATAGACCAGTATTTCCCAAGCAGGGTGCCCCCAGCTATTGCAAAACTACAACTCCCAGCATGCCCAGACAGCCTTTGGCTGTCCGGGCATGCTGGGAGTTGTAGTTTTGCAACAGCTGGAGGCTCCCTGCTTGTGTAACACTGACATATACAGTGATTTACAGCTCCCAGCAGATCTTTATTACTTTTATATGTAAGGACTTGCTTTATCTATATTAGTTATCTACTTATTTTTCTTTAACTCTCACTGTTTCATATTTTTGGATGACATTTTGGGGCTTCAGAACCAATTACCAGGTTTCCATAGAGTTCTGATCTCAACATACAATGGTTTCAACAAACAATGGTCGTCCTGGAACCAATTAATATTGTAACTTGAGGGACCACTGTATAAGGTAACGGGGCACCCCTACTTGTTAGAAGGGTACCTTGACAATAAATTCATCACAAAGTGTTCCCCTGTCAGGACCCCCATTTATAATCAGTAGAAAAGCATGGCAGTAAGTGCTGTATAAGGCTGGGTTCACACTGCAGAATTTATGGGCCGAATTTCTGTCGTAGATCGAGCCGGCGGTGCTGCCCCATAGACTGCAATGCATTTCTGGGTGGATCTTTTGGGAGATCTGCTCAGAAATGCATTGCCATCTATGGGGACGGCAATGTAGTCCGCGCGGTCCTAGTGCCGCCAGCTCGATCTCCAGCAGAAATTCTGCCCAGAAATTCCACAGTGTGAACCTAACCTTACACAGCCCGACCCCTCTCCTTATATGAGAGGTGGATCTCTTCGATCAGCGTTCATCTACTGAGCCTATTATGTAAAAGCTTGGCGTCAGGCAGGCAGGGCTGCGCGAACAATCGCTGGTTCTTTGGGCGGCTCTTTAATTGTCATTCGTGTGCCTCACATCGCATCTGTGTAATAGGCTAAAGAATAATAGGGGGAGATTTATCAAAACCTGTCCAGAAGAAAAGTTGCTGAGTTGCCCATAGCAACCAAACAGATCACTTCTTTCATTTTTCAGTGGCCTTTCCAAAAATGAAAGAAGCGATCTGATTGGTTGTTATGGGCAACTCAGCAACTTGGGTTGTGGGTCGGATGCAAACTGCTACTATCAGGTACTGACGGACCCCATTCACTTGCATGAGGTCCGTCAGTGATCCGGTAATTTTACAGGAATTTAGTGGAGAAAGAATTAGTGCTTTCACATCCTTTCACAAAAACTCACATCCTTCTGGCTGGATTGCCACGGAACTCTGAATAGCGGAGTCCGACGGCAATGTGAACAAGGCATAAGGCCCCATTCACACAGCAGAATTTTTGTGTGGAATCCGGTGTAAAAATAAAGCCCTGAAATTCTGGTGCGGCAGTTTCCCATTATTTTTAATGGGATTCTTCTGCACTGTACACGCGGCAGAATCAGAATACACATCGGAAAATTCTGCAGCGGAAATTCGGATTCCAGACTCGGCAGGCAGAATAAAACATGTACATTCTTTTAACGGAATCCTCTCGGAAATGCATTGCCCTCTATGGAGATAACGCGTCTCCATGCGGCCCTATTTTTCTGGGCAGACATTTTGCTGTGTGAACAAGCCCTAATAGGTTCTCTAAACTGGACAACCCCTTTAAGGACAGCTACTATTTAGTGAATTGAGTTTAGTGAGGTCAGAAGCATTTTGCTCAACTAAAGATGAATCAAACAACTAATATGTATTTTCAGTCAGGTTAAAGGGGTACTCCGGCCCTAAGACATCTCCCATAGACTTGCATAGCGGGGGGTGACATCACACGGGGGCGGAGTTGTGACGCCACAATACTCTGGCCCCGTGGTCGGCACCAGGCAGTTTGTTAGCTGCCAGCGCGGAGTGCAGCTCAGAGAGGTGGGTGCCGAATGCCAGATTGCTGGGGGCCTCCAGCGGCGGGACCCCCGTGGTCGGGGATAAGATGTCTTAGGGCTGGAGTACTCCTTTAAGTTTGCCATCCAAAAGCCTGTGGGAGTGACTACACCCAAAGTCCATTGACTTCTATAGAGCATGCCTGTCATGGTCACCTCCAGGTTCTATGGACTACTATGAGGCACAACAATCACATTGTAATATTCTATGGAGCACATAAGAGTTAATGCGAGTCTGTGTATGAGCTACAGCACTAAGCTGCAGAATTCTTCATCTAGGCCTAGAAACAATTGCGTACTGTCACAAATCCTGACAAGATGTTCTATACATGAAGATCCGGATCTGCAGTAACAGTGATAGGATGAAAGAACACATCCTCAGTGTCTAACCACGACATGTTTACAAGATGCCATGACTGACCCATCACACACTGCAGCACCCACAGAAATATGGCAGTGCGGACCAACACCATGACAGCTCCATGTCTTACATCCCTGTAGGTATAGAAAGACACAGATACCGCAAATATCAGCCTGCAGCCATTAGAGGACTGTGTTCTCTGCACTGACCCAGGCCACAGATTGGAATAACACATGCAGTGTATGGGTGTGGTGTCACAATATTGTATTACTTCCAGTGCATGTATGGAGATAATGTATATACAACAAATACACAGTATGGGGGACAGGGAGTACAATCCATCCAGCAGAGTGGGGATGGGCACTGGGATGGCACTGCCCAGCTCTGTAACATGACCCCACAGCCTGTGCAGAGGAAGGTGCATACAGCCTCCATAAGCGTCATACGTGATATATATAGGCAGGCAGCATATGATTGTAATAAAGGTGAGCAGGAGATTATAGGCAGGGGTAGGCGGAGGGGGCTACTGGGGGATCGGAGGGGGAGCAGGGAAAGTTTGTGGTCTGGAGATGAGCCAAGTTGAGGGAATTATAGCAGGGCTGGAGGGATGAGCAGTCATTACACCAGTGTTTCACAACCAGGGTGCCTCCAGCTGTTGCAAAAATACATCTCTCAGCATCCCCGGACAGCCAAAGGCATGCTGGGAGATGTAGTTTTGAAACGGTTGGGAAACCCTGCATTACACATTATATGGGCTATACATTATACATGCATGGAGGGTCTTGAGCTCCTGGACAATGACCATGTGGGGACTGGGCGAGGACAATACAGGATACTGCTGGGGCACTGGATCAGGGGTGCAGCCTTTTATATGATCCTCATAGTTTGCTGCACTGCAGCGCCAGTTTCAGCAAGTACAAGTGCACTGGCAAAGGGATGCCCACACTGCAGGAAGCACCCTGGCTGCCAGGAGCTGGCACAGGACCCAGAATAATAGTACAGGGAGGGTAGCACACTTGCTGCAGAGACAGATGCCCTCAGCAGGAGATGGCATCAGGGAGCTGGCACTTACCTTTCACCTGGTTCTCATAGTCAGCGATGATCTCCTTGTCCTTCTTGAACCTAGACATGATGGTGCCCGGCTGGGTGCCCGGTGCCCGGTGCTGGCTCCCTGAGAATCAGTGCACTGGATCCCCGGGAGATCCCGCTCCACCCGGCTGGAGAGATCACCTGCAGAGACACCCGGCACACATTGGGCTCGGCATCGCTCTGCACGGGAGCTGTGCACGGATTGTTTTCCTTTTCTCCTTCTTTCTTTTCTTGCTGCTGCAGGGTTGAATTGAGGCTGCACGTCACCCAGCTCCTCCCAGCTCCTCTACAAGAGATGGGCTGCTGCTGGACACCCTCAGCCAGTGCACACTCAGCAGCCTCCTCAGAGCTGCACACTGCATCCATCTCACTGCAGGTAGTCACCGCATGCTTATCTGCAGTCACTGCCCCTCTGCATGCTGCACACTGCATCCATCTCACTGCAGGTAGTCACCGCATGCTTATCTGCAGTCACTGCCCCTCTGCATGCTGCACACTGCATCCATCTCACTGCATGTAGTCACCGCATGCTTATCTGCAGTCACTGCCCCTCTGCATGCTGCTCACTGCATCCATATCACTGCAGGTAGTCACCGCATCCTTATCTGCAGTCACTGCTCCTGTGCATGCTGCTCACTGCATCCATCTCACTGCAGGTAGTCACCGCATCCTTATCTGCAGTCACTGCCCCTCTGCATGCTGCACACTGCATCCATCTCTCTGCAGGTAGTCACCGCATGCTTATCTGCAGTCACTGCCCCTCTGCATGCTGCACACTGCATCCATCTCTCTGCAGGTAGTCACCGCATGCTTATCTGCAGTCACTGCCCCTCTGCATGCTGCTCACTGCATCCATCTCACTGCAGGTAGTCACCGCATGCTTATCTGCAGTCACTGCCCCTCTGCATGCTGCTCACTGCATCCATCTCACTGCAGGTAGTCACCGCATCCTTATCTGCAGTCACTGCTCCTGTGCATGCTGCACACTGCATCCATCTCACTGCAGGTAGTCACCGCATGCTTATCTGCAGTCACTGCCCCTCTGCATGCTGCTCACTGCAGGTAGTCACCGCATCCTTATCTGCAGTCACTGTCCCTCTGCATGCTGCACACTGCATCCATCTCACTGCAGGTAGTCACCGCATGCTTATCTGCAGTCACTGCCCCTCTGCATGCTGCTCACTGCATCCATCTCACTGCAGGTAGTCACCGCATGCTTATCTGCAGTCACTGTCCCTCTGCATGCTGCTCACTGCAGGTAGTCACCGCATCCTTATCTGCAGTCACTGCCCCTCTGCATGCTGATCACTGCATCCTTCTCACTGCAGGTAGTCACCGCATACTTATCTGCAGTCACTGCCCCTCTGCATGCTGCTCACTGCATCCATCTCACTGCATGTAGTCACCGCATGCTTATCTGCAGTCACTGCCCCTCTGCATGCTGCACACTGCATCCATCTCACTGCAGGTAGTCACCGCATGCTTATCTGCAGTCACTGCCCCTCTGCATGCTGCACACTGCATCCATCTCACTGCATGTAGTCACCGCATGCTTATCTGCAGTCACTGCCCCTCTGCATGCTGCTCACTGCATCCATATCACTGCAGGTAGTCACCGCATCCTTATCTGCAGTCACTGCTCCTGTGCATGCTGCTCACTGCATCCATCTCACTGCAGGTAGTCACCGCATCCTTATCTGCAGTCACTGCCCCTCTGCATGCTGCACACTGCATCCATCTCTCTGCAGGTAGTCACCGCATGCTTATCTGCAGTCACTGCCCCTCTGCATGCTGCACACTGCATCCATCTCTCTGCAGGTAGTCACCGCATGCTTATCTGCAGTCACTGCCCCTCTGCATGCTGCTCACTGCATCCATCTCACTGCAGGTAGTCACCGCATGCTTATATGCAGTCACTGCCCCTCTGCATGCTGCTCACTGCATCCATCTCACTGCAGGTAGTCACCGCATCCTTATCTGCAGTCACTGCTCCTGTGCATGCTGCTCACTGCAGGTAGTCACCGCATGCTTATCTGCAGTCACTGCCCCTCTGCATGCTGCTCACTGCAGGTAGTCACCGCATCCTTATCTGCAGTCACTGTCCCTCTGCATGCTGCACACTGCATCCATCTCACTGCAGGTAGTCACCGCATGCTTATCTGCAGTCACTGCCCCTCTGCATGCTGCTCACTGCATCCATCTCACTGCAGGTAGTCACCGCATGCTTATCTGCAGTCACTGTCCCTCTGCATGCTGCTCACTGCAGGTAGTCACCGCATCCTTATCTGCAGTCACTGCCCCTCTGCATGCTGATCACTGCATCCTTCTCACTGCAGGTAGTCACCGCATACTTATCTGCAGTCACTGCCCCTCTGCATGCTGCTCACTGCATCCATCTCACTGCATGTAGTCACCGCATGCTTATCTGCAGTCACTGCCCCTCTGCATGCTGCTCACTGCATGTAGTCACCGCATCCTTATCTGCAGTCACTGCCCCTCTGCATGCTGCGCACTGTATCCATCTCACTCAGGTAGTCACCGCATCCTTATCTGCAGTCACTGCCCCTCTGCATGCTGCACACTGCATCCATCTCACTGCAGGTAGTCACCGCATGCTTATCTGCAGTCACTGCCCCTCTGCATGCTGCACACTGCATCCATCTCACTGCAGGTAGTCACCGCATCCTTATCTGCAGTCACTGCCCCTCTGCATGCTGCGCACTGTATCCATCTCACTCAGGTAGTCACCGCATCCTTATCTGCAGTCACTGCCCCTCTGCATGCTGCACACTGCATCCATCTCACTGCAGGTAGTCACCGCATGCTTATCTGCAGTCACTGCCCCTCTGCATGCTGCACACTGCATTCACACCCTGCATCCATCTCACTGCAGGTAGTCATCGCATGCTTATTTGCAGTCACTGCCCCTCTGCATGCTGCTCACTGCATCCATCTCACTGCAGGTAGTCACCGCATCCTTATCTGCAGTCACTGCCCCTCTGCATGCTGCACACTGCATCCATCTCACTGCAGGTAGTCACCGCATGCTTATCTGCAGTCACTGCCCCTCTGCATGCTGCACACTGCATCCATCTCACTGCAGGTAGTCACCACATGCTTATCTGCAGTCACTGCCCCTCTGCATGCTGCACACTGCATCCATCTCACTGCAGGTAGTCACCGCATCCTTATCTGCAGTCACTGCCCCTCTGCATGCTGCTCACTGCATCCATCTCACTGCAGGTAGTCACCGCATGCTTATCTGCAGTCACTGCCCCCTCTGCATGCTGCTCACTGCATCCATCTCACTGCATGTAGTCACCGCATGCTTATCTGCAGTCACTGCCCCTCTGCATGCTGCTCACTGCAGGTAGTCACCGCATGCTTATCTGCAGTCACTGCCCCCTCTGCATGCTGCACACTGCATCCATATCATTGCAGGTAGTCACCGCATGCTTATATGCAGTCACTGCCCCTCTGCATGCTGCTCACTGCATCCATCTCACTGCAGGTAGTCACCGCATCCTTATCTGCAGTCACTGCCCCTCTGCATGCTGCTCACTGCATTCACACCCTGCATCCTCATCTCCTGACACTGTATTCCTTACTGCATCATTGCTAATCAATACATCCAGACCAATGTACCCCTGATCTCCAGTCACTGCATCATTCCTAAGCAATACATCCAGACCAATGGTCACTGCATCATTCCTAATCAATACATCCAGACCAATGTTCTCCAGATCACCAGTCACTGCATCATTCCTAATCAATACATCCAGACCAATGTTCACTGCATTATTCCTAATCAATACATCCAGACCAATGTTCTCCAGATCTCCTGTCATTGCATCATTCCTAATCAATACATCCAGACTAATGTTCTCCAGATCACCAGTCACTGCATTATTCCTAATCAATACATCCAGACCAATGTTCACCGCATTATTCCTAATCAATACATCCAGACCAATGTTACCCTGATCTCCAGTCAGTGCATGCAGTTTATTGCTATCTCCAGTCAGTGCATGCAGTTTATTGCTATCTCCAGTCAGTGCATGCAGTTTATTGCTATCTCCTGTCACTGCATACTCACCCCTGATTATTGTAGTCACCTGTGTAACCATATCCAGTCCACTACATTGTCCCTACTCATATTCCTTTCTTCTTATCACTGCATTTCCTTCATAAAAAGTTCAGGTTGTGAAATAATTCATCCATTACAATGTTCTTTAGGCCTTGTTCACACCTGTACAATGTAACATGGGTTTGGGAGCAGTTTGCCCAACAATCCTGGAATGTGGTTTTTACAAACCTATTCACATAAGCTGATAAATATTTGTGTGGATTGTTGGTGCCACTGTGGACATAAGTGCCAGGCTACCTATTTCCATGGATTAGCCCCACTAGATGACAATGGAACTCATTCCCCAGAAGGACACATCTGCAGAAGAAACCTATGGGTCAGTCTTGGATATCTGTCACAGAAAAACACATCAGAGTTGCAAGTAACATGTAAACATATCCTTTTAATCTCCCCATCATTTAACCCCTTCATGACCAAGCCCATTTTCACCTCAAGGACCAGGCCAATTTTATTTTTGTGTTTTTGTTTTTTCCTCCTCGCCTTCTAAAATCCATAACTCCTTTATATTTTTTTTATAAAATGTGACAAAAAAGCAGGATTTGTGGACTTGTTTAATTTTTTACGTTTACGCCATTCACCGTACGGGATCATTAACATTATATTTTGATAGTTTGGACATTTACGCACGCGGCGATACCAAATATGTTTATTTTTTTTTTAAATTACGCTTTTTTGGGGTAAAATGGGAAAAACGGACAATTTTCATTTTTATTGGGGGAGGGGATTTTTCACTTTTTTTTACTTTAAATTTTTACATTTTTCAACTTTTTTTTTTTTTTACACTTTTTATGCCCCCATAGGGGACTATCTATAGCAATCGTTTGATTGCTAATACTGGGCAGTGCTATGCATAGGACACAGCACTGCTCAGTATTATCGGTGATCTTCTGCTCTGGTCTGTTCTATCGCAGACCAGAGCAGAAGACCCCGGGAGACAGCCGGAGCTAGGTAAGGGGACCATCGGCTGTCATACTGGATGATCGGATCCCCGCGGCAGTGCTGCGGGCGATCCGATCATTCAATCAAAGTGCCGCAATGCCGCAGATGCCGCGATCTGTAGTGATCACGGCATAGGAGGGGTTAATGGCAGACATCCACGCGATTGCAGATGTCGGCCATTACAGGCGGGTTCCCGGCTGCTGCTAGCAGCCGGAACCTGCCGTGTATGACGCGAGCACCCTTCCGATGCTCGCGGTCATACACAGGATGTAAATGTACATCCTGGGGTGGGAAGTCCCGCCAAACCAGGACATACATTTACGTCCGTGGTCGTTAAGAGGTTAAAGGGGTACTCCAGGGAAGCATATACAGGTGAAACCATAAGTTTACATACACTATATAAAAAGACACATATGCATGTTCTTCTCACTATCTGACATGAAATCAGAATAAACCTTACCCATTTTAGGTCAATTAGGATTACCAAAATTATTTATATTTGCCAAATGCCAGAATAATGAGACAGATAATTTTTTAAGGCATTTTTATTACTTTCTGAAAAGTCAAAAGTTTACATACATTTCATTAGTATTTGGTAGCATTGCCCTGTATGACTTGGGTCAATCGTTAAGGATATCCTTCCACAAGTTTCTCACTATAGTTGGTAGGAATTTTGGCCCATTCCTCCTGACAGAACTGGTGTAACTGAGCCATGTTTGTAGGTCGCCTTGCCCCCACCTGCCTTTTCAGCTTTGCCCATAAATTTTCAATAGGATTGAGATCAGGGCTTTGTGATGGCCACTCCAAAACATTGACTTTGTTATCCTTAAGCCACTTTGTAACCAGTTTGGCAGTATGCTTCTGGTCATTGTTTATTTAGAAGACCCATTTACGCCCAAGCTTTAAAGGGGTATTCCAGGCAAAAACTTTTTTATATATCAACTGGCTCCGGAAAGTTAAACAGATTTGTAAATTACTTCTATTAAAAAATCTTAATCCTTCCAATAGTTATTAGCTTCTGAAGTTTTCTGTCTAACTGCTCAATGATGATGTCACATCCCGGGAGCTGTGCGTGATGGGAGAATATCCCCATAGGAACTGCACAGTTCCCGGGACGTGAGTCATCAGAAAGCAGTTAGACAGAAAACAACAACTCAACTTCAGAAGCTAATAACTATTGGAAGGATTAAGATTTTTTTAATAGAAGTAATTTACAAATCTGTTCAACTTTCCGCAGCCAGTTGATATATAAAAAAAAGTTTGGGCCTGGAATACCCCTTTAACTTCCTGGCTGATGTCTTGAGATGTTGCTTCAGTATTGCCACATAATCTTCTTTTCTCATGATGCCATCTATTTTGTGAAGGGCACCAGTACCTCCTGCAGCAAAACAACCTCACAACATGATGCTGCCACCCCCATGTTTCACAGTTGGGATGGTGTTCTTAGGCTTCCAAGCTTCTCCCTTTTTCCTCCATCGTTACGATGGTCATTATGGCCAAACAGTTGAATTTTAGTTTAGTTATACCACAGGACATGTCTCCAAAACTGTAGGTCTTTCTTCCTGTGTGCACTTGCAAACATTAATCTGGCTTTTATATGTTTGTTTCGGACTAATGTCTTCTTCCTGGCAGAGTGGCCTTTCAGCCCATGTTGATTCAGTACTCGTTTCACTCTGGATAATGACACAATCTTACCAGCTTCCGCCAGCATCTTCACAAGGTCTTTTGCTTTTTTCTTGGGTTGATATGCACATATGGAGTCCATTTTAGGACAGCATCAGCCGTCAAGCTGTACCTCGCTCATCCTTCAGCCAAAACGGCGTCCCGCCTCCTCCATCAGGCAAAACCTTTGTCATCCTTAAGTCTGTCATACCTCAGATGAAAATTAAAGTGCTGAGTCAGCAGAGCTTTGGCAGACCTGCTAGCACAGACAGTGTGTGATTGGCTGCTGCCAGTAAACACACTGGGATTGGTTGATGGGAGCGTAGGTGTGTGCAGTCCCGCTCCACTGTTTAGACACATTTCTTTACAAACCCTAATCCTCTCATGTACCCAGCTTTCCCCTATCCCTGCAAAACCAATCTGCGCTCTCAGCTTTTCCCCTATTCCAGCAGAACCTACAATTATGTAGTCAGCTGTAGGTTTATCAGGAATTGTTAAAAGCTGAGTACATAACTGTAGGATTTTCAGCAATCGGGAAAAGCAGAGTACATAACTGTAGGTTTTTCAGGAATCGGGAAAAGCGGAGTACATAGCTTTTCCCGATTCCTGAAAAACCTACAGCTATGTACTCTGCTTTTCCCGATTGCTGAAAAACCTTCAGTTATGTACTCAGCTTTTAACAATTCCTGATAAACCTACAGCTGACTACATAACTGTAGGTTTTGCAGGAATAGGGGAAAAGCTGAGAGGGCAGGTTTGTTTTGCAGGGATAGGGGAAAGCTGGGTACATGAGAGGATTAGGGTTTGTAAAGAAATGTGTCTAAACAGTGGAGCGGGACTGCACACACCTACGCTCCCATCAACCAATCACAGTGAGCGCAGGTTTGTTTTGCAGGAATAGGAGAAAGCTGGGTACATGAGAGGATTAGGGTTTGTAAAGAAATGTGTCTAAACAGTGGAGCAGGACTGCACACGCCTACGTTCCCATCAACCAGTTACAGTATCTTTGCTGCCAGCCAATCACACACTGTCTGTGCTAGCAGGTCTGCCGAAGCTGTGCTGACTCAGCACTTTCATTTTCGTCTGAGGCATGAGAGAGTTTAGGTTGACAAAGGTTTTGCCTGACGGAGGAGGCGGGACGCAGTTTCGGAGGAGGCGGGACGCAGTTTCGGTGGAGGGAGGAGGCGGGACGCAGTTTTCGCTGAAGGATGAGGGAGGTACGGCTGAAAACTGACAGCGATTTGTCTGAGGGAGGAGGCGGGACGCCGTTTTGACTGAAGGATGAGCGAGGTACAGCTGACGGCTGATGCTGTCCTAAAATGGACACCGTATGCACATGTCGGACCAAACCACGTTCATCTGAGACACAGAACCGGTCTCCTTCCTGAGTGATATGATGGCTGGACATTCCCATCTTTTTTGTACTTGCGTATAATTGTTTGTACAGATGAACGAGGCACCTGCAGGTATCTGGAAATTGCACCCAAGGATGATCCACAATTCTCTTCCTTATATCTTGGCTGATTTCTTTAGACTTTCCCAAGATGTTACATACAGAAGCAGTGTGTTTCCGGTGTGCAATAAAATACATCCACAGGTGTGTTTCTAATTAACTCAGATGTTACCAATAAACCTGAATATAATAATAATAAATCAGAAGCTTCCAAAGACATGACACCATCATATAGGCTGTCCCAAATGGTTTAAAGGGGTACTCCACCCCTAGACATCTTATCCCCTATCCTTTGGATAAGATGTCTGATCGCGGGGGTCCCCCGAAATATAGTATGCGGCACCCACCTGTTTCTGGTCCAGAAGCGCTTGGGGGTCTGAGTCTTGACCTCAGGAACGGAAGTTCGTGACGTCACGCCCCGTCCCCTCAATGCAAGTCTATGGGAGGGGGCGTGACGGCCGTCACGCCCCCTCCCATAGACTTGCATTGAGGGGAACGGGGCGTGACGTCACACGTGGGCGGAGTCGTGACATCACGAACTTCCGTTCCCGTGGTCGGGACCCAGACCCTCCAGCGCTTCCGCACCAGAAACAGGTGGGTGCTGCATGCTATATTGTGGGGGTCCCCAGTGGTGGGACCCCCGCAATCAGACATCTTATCCCCTATCCTTTGGATAGGGGATAAGATGTCTAGGGGTGGAGTACCCCTTTAAAGGCATAGTAATCCTAGTGTATGTAAACTTTTGACTTTGCCGAAAGTAATAAAAATGCCTTAGAAAATTCTCGCTCTCATTATTCTGGCATTTGGCACGTACAAATAATTTTGGTAATCCTAATAGACCTAAAACAGGTAAGGTTTATTCTGATTTCATGTCAGATAGTGAGAAGAACATGCAATGCATATGTGTCTTTTTATATAGTGTATGTAAACTTCTGGTTTCACCTGTATATACCGTCAGAGTGGATATTGAGCAGTCTTGTGTATACTTTGGTACCATGTATTATATACGGGTACATGGTGCTGTTCCAGCAGAAGGCTGCACATCAGCTGTGTGACCCAAGCTGTTTATTTTGGAAGCTTAGCGAGCGCAGAATTTCACTGGCATAGGTTGAGCATAAAGTGGAATGTACAGTGGAGCGGCTGGAGCCAGTAATGAGCCGAGACCCATCCAAGGGCTGCAGATGTTTCCTGGGGTTGCGGAATTAAGGACTGGCCCCGGGGATGGATTTGAATGAGAGAAGCAATGTAATTGGCTGTGTACGGAGAACACTAGGAGACACACACTAATATAAGTGCACTGGGGTGATGGGACTGTGTCTGCGGACAGGAATAGGACCAAGTCTAACAATATTGTGATGTAGACTAATACTATGCACCTGTAGGCCGCCTGAGCCAGCGTATCTAACCTTTTAATCTGTGATACTGTCTGATAATCCACTATATCTAAGACTATCATGTGTCATACATACTGCTGAGTCAGTGTATCTAAGCCTGTATCTGTATACTGTCTGATAATTCACTATATCTAAGACTATCATGTGTCATACATACTGCTGAGTCAGTGTATCTAAGCCTGTATCTGTATACTGTCTGATAATTCACTATATCTAAGACTATCATGTGTCATACATACTGCTGAGTCAGTGTATCTAAGCCTGTATCTGTATACTGTCTGATAATTCACTATATCTAAGACTATCATGTGTCATACATACTGCTGAGTCAGTGTATCTAAGCCTGTATCTGTGATACTGTCTGATAATTCACTATATCCAAGACTATCATGTGTCATACATACTGCTGAGTCAGTGTATCTAAGCCTGTATCTGTGATACTGTCTGATAATTCACTATATCTAAGACTATCATGTGTCATACATACTGCTGAGTCAGTGTATCTAAGCCTGTGTCTGTATACTGTCTGATAATTCACTATATCTAAGACTATCATGTGTCATACATTCTGCTGAGTCAGTGTATCTAAGCCTGTGTCTGTATACTGTCTGATAATTCACTATATCTAAGACTATCATGTGTCATACACTCTTCTGAGTCAGTGTATCTAAGCCTGTGTCTGTATACTGTCTGATAATTCACTATATCTAAGACTATCATGTGTCATACATTCTGCTGAGTCAGTGTATCTAAGCCTGTGTCTGTATACTGTCTGATAATTCACTATATTAAAGACTATCATGTGTCATACATTCTGCTGAGTCAGTGTATCTAAGCCTGTATCTGTATACTGTCTGATAAACAGCTTTATCTAATCATATCGGGGGAGATTTATCAAAACCTGTCCAGAGGGAAAGTTGCCGAGTTGCCCATAGCAACCAATCAGATCGCTTCTTTCATTCTTCAGAGGCCTTTTCAAAAATGAAAGAAGCGATCTGATTGGTTGCTATGGGCAACTCAGCAACTTTTCCTCTGGACAGGTTTTGATAAATCTCCCTCATCATGTGTGATACTGTCTACTCCTTTAGTGTACTTAAAGGGGTACTCAGGGGAAATAAATCTTATCCCCTATACACAGGATAGAGGATAAGTTTGTAAGGACGGGGCCCAGGCTCTCAGAGAGAGCAGGTGCTGTAGAAGGCACATGCTTCATTCATTTGAGGTCAAACCCCCTGCAATCTCCTGTAAGGGGGGGTGGGGGTGTGGTTGCGGCGGGGTTGGCTACTCAAACGTCCTAAGCGCACTCCAGCTCCGTCGGATGGGCGAGTACCCTGCCCCCATACAGATATTCTATTGTGCGCATGGTGCAACAGAATCCCATTGAAAACAATAGGAGGCTGCTGCACTGGAATTTCCAAACTGAATTTTTACGTTGGATTTTGGCTCAGAAATTCTGCCAAGTGAGTAGGCCCTTAAGGCTGGGTTCACACTACAGAATTTCCGACCGGAATTCTGCTTCTGAATTTCAGTCGAAAATTTTGCTGCATGAAGGTAAAAGGGAGGTGAATGGGTTTTCCGCTAATCCATTTACACTGCAGAAATTTCTGGGTGGAATTTCCGTCAGAAAATTCAGATTAAATATTTCTGCCAGAAACATAAACCTGCTCAATGTCCTTGCGGAATCCGCTCCACATACATTGCTGTCTATTGGGACGGCAATGTCTGTACGTCCTAGCTCCGACTGATTCAGTCAGCGCTGGCTGCACATGGAATCTCCGGACGGATTTTGTCTGACTGGAAATTCTGAAGTGTGAACATGGCCTAAGGGTAAGATAATACTGAATGAATTGAGGCGGATTTCACACAGATTTCTCTTTAATTCCACCCACCTTATGTCACTTCTTTGACGTGGATTTTGTGTGGAACTGTGCCCTTGCACTTTGGTGAGAATTTGATGAGGGTTTTTACTTGTCCATTGACTCAGTGAGAACATACTCTAGGGCAGTGGTCCTCCATTGGCTGTCCGGGCATGCTGGGAGTTGTAGTTTTGAAACAGCTGGAGACACACTGTTTGGAAAACACTGGTCTAATATGTATGGGGGGGGCCTCCCTAATCTTCCCCAAAAGATGATTTCAGGAGAGAACAAGATCAAGATTGTTGATGTTAATGTTGATCAGTTGATTCTGGCTGCAGCTTACCCCTTCTCTCTTCAATGAGAACAAATATGCCAATGCCGAACATTCCTATGTATGAGGAGATCAGAAGAGATAGCTTTCGCAGCTATTGAAGGTGTATGGACACCTTAAAAGGGGTTATCCAGGAATTGAAAAACAGAGATAATTTCTTTCAAAGCCGCTCCCTCTCTGTCTCCTAAGTTGGGTGTGGTTCTGCAGCTCAGTGCAGAACTGGAGACAGACAGGGCGCGGTCTTTGAAAGAAATTAAGTTAGTTTTTTGATTTCTGGATAACCCCTTTAAGGCTATGTTCACACCGAGGAATCTCTGTTCGTAGAATTCATAAATTATATTTGGCAGCAGATGCCGCTATCCTTCAGCATCAAGTCGTCCTTGTGGACCTGCGCTGTCACCATTGTTGGCAATGCAGTGTGCATGTAATTCCGAAGAAGGAAGAAACAGGTCCATTCTTTCAGCGGATTAATTTCAGCGACGGAGGTCCGCGTAAGACCAATTCACACCAATGTTGAATTCCCATCACAGAATTCCAGAGGGCAATTCTGCATGCGGAAATTCCGTAGTGTGAACATACCCCAAATCTAACATCTATGATACAGTCTCAGATCTCCACACAGCACTTCACCTTCCATCAGGTAATGTCATTTATTTTCTTTGTTGAAGTTGTTCTAAAAATGTCTTCTTTTCTGTAGGACAGCGCGGTATCAGTGAATGAGTCATGATGGAGTTTTGTTGTTTCCTCATTTCGATGCCGTTCAAAGCAAAATTACGCAGCGTGTGGTAGAAAATAAATGCTGGGAATACCAAAACAAAGTGCTCATTCTGTTCATGCGCCGGAGCTCGCCTCTTCCCCCTGCCGCTGTTCAGCTAGGCCCGCAATAATAAGTCATTGAAGCAACAGACAAGGGATGAATGCTAATGTCATGGCTCAGAAGAAGAGGAATGAGGAGACAATACTGGAAGATTCCGGGAGCTGAGAGCAATTCGCCATCCTGTCATCTGTTACAGTGCGGTGTAAGGACAGAGCTGCAGTTATGTGTCCATCTATAGGGACCAATGTAAAATGCATTAATAGCAAATGGAGTTTAGTGGGAACCTGTCATGTTAGAAATGCATACAATCTGCTGGCCGCATGTTATAGAGCAAAAAGAGCTGAGCAGATTGATATATTTATGGCTAATTTGTCATTTATTTACATCTCTGCTTATTATGGGTTAAGTAGTCATGTAGGTGGTCCTAGTCCCTGATTATTAGCTTTATGTATATGTGCAAATAGAAAGCTGTCACTTACTCAGTAGGACCGACCACTTGCCTCTTTAGCCCTGAATGGGCAGAGATTTACAAGAATAAATGACGAGTTATCCTGGAAATTTTCCCACAGAACTATATACAGTATAAATCTGCTCAGCCCCTCCTGCTCTAGAACATAAACTATATACAGTATAAATCTGCTCAGCCCCTCCTGCTCTAGAACATGGACTGCGCATGGACTGTATACAGTATCAATCTGCTCAGTTCCTTCTGTTCTAGAACATGGACTTTATACAGTATAAATCTGCTCAACCCCTCCTGCTCTAGAACATGGACTATACAGTATCAATCTGCTCAGCCCCTCCTGCTCTAGAACATGGACTATATACAGTATCAATCTGCTCATTTCCTCCTGCTCTAGAACATAGACTATATACAGTATCAATCTGCTCAGCCCCTCCTGCTCTAGAACATAGACTATATACAGTATGAATCTGCTCAGCCCCTCCATCTCTAGGACATAAACTATATACAGTATAAATCTGCTCCGCCCCCTCCTGCTCTAGAACATGGACTGCGCATGGACTGTATACAGTATCAATCTGCTCAGTTCCTTCTGTTCTAGAACATGGACTATATACAGTATCAATCTGCTCAGCCCCTCCTGCTCTAGAACATGGACTGTGCATTGACTGTATACAGTATCAATCTGCTCAATTCCTTCTGTTCTAGAACATGGACTATATACAGTATCAATCTGCTCAGCCCCTCCTGCTCTAGAACATGGACTATATACAGTATCAATCTGCTCAGTGCCTCTTGCTCTAGAACATAGACTATATACAGTATCAATCTGCTCAGTTCCTCCTGCTCTAGAACATGGACTATATACAGTATCAATCTGCTCAGCCCCCTCCTGCTCTTATATACAGTATCAATCTGCTCAGTTCCTCCTGCTCTAGAACATGGACTATATACAGTATCAATCTGCTCAGCCCCCTCCTGCTCTTATATACAGTATCAATCTGCTCAGCCCTCCTGCTCAAGAACATGGATTATATACAGTATCAATCTGCTCAGTTCCTCCTGCTCTAGAACATGGACTATGTACAGTATCAATCTGCTCAGTTCATCCTGCTCTAGAACATGGACTATATACAGTATCAATCTGCTCAGTTCCTCCTGCTCTAGAACATGGACTATATACAGTATCAATCTGCTCAGCCCCTCCTGCTCTAGAACATGGCTTATATACAGCATCAATCTGCTCAGCCCCTCCTGCTCTAGAACATGGATTATATACAGTATCAATCTGCTCAGCCCCTCCTGCTCTGGAACATGGATTATATACAGTATCAATCTGCTCAGCCCCTCCTGCTCTGGAACATGGACTATATACAGTATCAATCTGCTCAGCCCCTCCTGCTCTGGAACATGGATTATATACAGTATCAATCTGCTCAGCCCCTCCTGCTCTGGAACATGGATTATATACAGTATCAATCTGCTCAGCCCCTCCTGCTCTGGAACATGGACTATATACAGTATCAATCTGCTCAGCCCCTCCAGCTCTGGAACATAGAATGCATCTTTACTGTCAAGGTTCCCTTCAATATGGTAAAGAAGAGGAGGATTTTTAAAAGAAGCAAAACTACCACAAGAGGACATAGTTTAGTTTTAAATTAGAGGGGCAAAGGCTTAAAAGCAATATGAGAATGTATTACTTTACTAAGAGAGTAGTGGATGCATGGAATAGCCTTCCTGTAGAAGTGGTCGCAGCAAATACAGTGAAGTAGTAAGAATACATAGGATAGGTAAAGGGGTATACTTCGTATACAATTGGGCCAGGGACTATACTTCGTATACGATAGGGCCCGGGACTATTGGTAGTATTCAGAATATTGGGCAGACTAGATGGGACAAATGGTTCTTATCTGCTGACAAACTCTGTTTCCATGTTTATGTTTCTATGTATAATTGAAGCAAACCTGTCATATTAGAGAGAATAATAATACTTGTATTTTGTATATGTCTAGCTTCTGTATTTGGCTCGTAAATCACACTGTTCTGCTGCTCACTCATTCTGACATCCACTGCTCGGGAAGGGACATGTCCCAGGCAAGCACTGAGCCGCCCTCACTCACCATGCATTCACTTCCTGAGTCTGCTGTGCTGGCTCTCTTCATCCAATCACTGTAGGCTGCCCTGTAACCCCCTCCTCTCTGTTTTCAGACAGGAGTTTGGTAGACAACGCAGGAGTGAGCACTGAGGAGTGCTAGTCCCATTTTTTTAAATAAAATAATGTCATCAAAAATAAACATAAACCTATGTGGTATTGCTGCCTGCATAAATGTCCAAACTATTAAAATATAAGTATAGTTAAACTGCATGGATGATGGCGTACATGTAAAAAAAATTCCAAAGTTCAAAAATGTGCATTTTTGGTCACCGTATATACCATAAAACAATTAATAAAAGCCCAGTATGAGGAAAAACAGAAAAGTTACAGGAGTCAGAAGATGATAATCTTAAACATACTAATTTTGGTGCATGTAGTTATAATTTACTTTTAAGTAAAAATAATAAGATAAGGTGTCATTTTTACCCAAAAGTGCACTGTGTAGAAATGGAAGCTCCCAAAATGTACAGAATGTTTTTTTTTTTATTATTTCACCCCACAAATATATATATTTTTTATATAATTGTTATGAAATGATTGATGTCATTACAAAGTATGATTAGTGACACATAAACAAGCCCTTATATGGGTCTGTAAGTAAAAAATGTAAGTGTTATGATTTTTAGATGGTGAGGAGGAAAAAACAAAAGTGTAAAAACGAAAATTGGCCGGGTCCTTAAGGCCAAAATAAGTCCTTAAGGGATTAAATAGAAAATTCTGATGTAATAATCCACAAACTATTAGTCTGTAAAATAGATATGAGTTATGGTTAGAGTTTAATGTTACTTTAGCGGTAACTGGTTCTCAGTGTTGCTGGTTCCTGATTTCACCAGAATTCGGTTATTTCCTCAGACCTCGTCACCTCCTCCAGGGTTTATACAAGTCATTCTCCATGCCCGGACCCCGGCTGTGAGCCCATTACGTAATCTGTTTGAGGGTCAGTGACCCCGATATGGGGTCTGAAGCCAACTCTCCCGTTTGTCTTGCGGCCCCCTTTACCGCTTCTCTCCTTTTCACTTGGACTTTCCTCCCTTTTTAGAAAAAAAAAAACCTCAGCTCCAAGCAATGAATCAAAGACATTAGAATTGTCCCTCTGACAGTGATTGAGGATAATCTGAAAAGGTGGATTTAAAGAGGAAGGGCATACACACTTTATATCACAAAAAGAGATTGTTTGCTAATGGTCACATATTTGGTGGTTACCCAGCTTTCCTAAAATACTGAATGGCAAATCTGCTTTTCCATCTAGAACTGCAGAACTGTGTGACAACCAATGTTTAGGCTTTAAAAGCAGCTGAATTAATTTCTATTCATATATTTTTCAGGAACAAATTAATATATAGCTGAACTGAATCATCTTTTTCCCATCCAAGTGCTAAAAATCTACTCAGAGGTTTCTTGATGATATCATATCCTGGGAAACTTCATATTTGTCACCCAACTTTCCTAGCGACCTGAACAGCAAATTCAAGTAGTTATGGAATGACACATTTTCCTGTTCCTGTATCACTGCATAGCTTGTAGCTGTTGAAGACCAGGAAAGCTGGGTAGCAATCCATGTGTGAGCTGTAATGCAGCCTAAGTGGTTGTCACCCAGCTTTTCCAGGATCACATACGAATAGGTCCACAAACTGACCAGAAGCTGACAACTGAAAGACTTGGAAGATCAGTATATGGCGGGCACCTGCACCATGTCCAGTGCACATTGCCCCCAACTCTGTGCTCCTAGTAGCCCCCTCCTCACACTCTCTCCTCATTGATATGCCTCCAGGGCAGGACAGGGAGCCTGGGAAGTTGTGATTGTGCAGTATTGAGCACATAGTGTCCCTATTGTCTGGCCGCAGCAGTAATTCAGAGCAGCCTCCACTCCCCCCCCACTCACCCTCATTATAACTGAGCGCTCAGATGAATCAGGGTCCCATAGAGTAGAGGGGGATAAGCCTTGGCTGCATAGGGATTCATTCAAGTGTTAGAATCCTCTTTACTTCCAGCAGCTGAGATGTTCTGTAGTAACAGGGAGTGTGATGGCGTTTTGCAGGGATGCTGAGTACAGGACCCTTAGTAACTAAACAAAGCCCTCTGTAGACCCTCAGAGTTCTTAAAGGGGTACTCCACTGGAAAAAAAAAAATTCTAAATCAACTTGTGCCAGAAAGTTAAACAGATTTGTAAATTACTTCTATTAAAAAATCTTAATCCTTCCAGTACTTATCAGCTGCTGTAGCTCCACAGGAAGTTCTTTTCTTTTTGAATTTCCTTTCTGTCTGACCACAGTGCTCTCTGCTGACACCTCTGTCCATTTTAGGAACTGTCCAGAGTAGGAGCCATTCCCCATAGCAAACTTATTCTGCTCTGGACAGTTCCTAAAATGGACAGAGGTGTCAGCAAAGAGCACTGTGGTCAGACAGAAAGGAAATTCAAAAAGAAAAGAACTTCCTGTGAAACATACAGCAGCTGAGAAGTACTGGAAGGATTAAGATTTTTTTAATAGAAGTAAATTACAAAGCTGTTTAACTTTCTGGCACCAGTTGATTTAGAAAAAAAAAGTTTTCCAGTGGCGTACCCCTTTAAAGGGGAAATCATTTTATCATGCAAAGTTCTGCAACTCTCTTATATAGAGAATCAATTGCACAAAGATTATCAGATCATGGCATGGACTATACTGCACAAAAATAAGCAACTTTTCTCATGACTTGCCTGTTTTAAAAAAGCATCTAAGAAAGTATTACGGTGCGTTCACACGCGTGGATTTTTTAGCGGGTTTTCCGCTGCGTATTTGAAAGTGGGCGGGCTCTTCTCGGCTGTCCGCAGCAGATTTTCCGAGGCGGAATGTACACTGCGTAAAACCCGCCGCAAGTCCCATTGAGGTCAGTAGGGACTGTGGCGGATTTTCCGCAGCGTAAATTCCGCCGCGTAAAATCTGCTGCGGACAGACGAGAAAAGCCCGCCCACTTTCAAATACGCAGCGGAAAACTTGCTAAAAAATCTGCGCGTGTGAATGAACCCTTATAGAAAAGAGTTTATCAGCTCACATGAGCATTCGGTGCACGGCAGTCCTCGAGGCAATCACAAACAGTTGAAAGAGCCAGCACCGTAAAACCAGAAGTTTATTCAATTCCTTTTAAAATTTCAATTGGACAGGCAGTATAAGGCTAAGTTTCCACTTGTTTTTTTTCTGGCAGTTTTTGGATATCTGCCTTCATTTTTTGAGCCAAAGTCAGAAGGGGATCCATAAGGGAGAAGAAGTGTAAGTCCTTCCTTTATATGTCTTATTCCTTTTGAATACACTTCTGGCTTTGGCTCCAAAAACTGCCAGAAAAAAACCCAAGTGGAAACTTAGCCTAAGGGTACGTTCACACGAGCGGACCCACATCTTATTTTACGCTGCAGATCCGCCGCTGAAGGACCCCTGCATGGTGGCTTTACATGTGCCTGCTCAGAGCGGCAATACTCCGCTATGAGCAGACACACTGCAATGCGCGAGTCGTAGCATGCCTGCGCAGTATACTCGCAAATCGTGGCAGCTGTCGGCCTAGCTCATGGAGCAGGGAGAGCGGGCGCGATGTGTGCGAGTACACCGCGCATGCGCGGCGACTCGCACATCGCTTCAGTGTGTCTGCTCGTAGCAGCATAATGCCGATCCGAGCAGGCACATGTAAAACCACCATGCAGCGGTCCTTTGGCGGTCCTCATGTGAGTGTACCCTTAGAGAGTACATCAGGCGATATTACAGCAGTAACAGCATAGGATACATCCTTTCACGCCAAAGGCGTGAAAGGATGTATCCTATGCTGTTACTGCTGTAATATCGCCTGATGTCCTCTGTTATACTGCCTGTCAAATATAGAGATTTTAAAAGGAATTGAATAAACTTGCTGGCTCTTTTAGCGGTTTGTGATTGCATCTAGGACCATGTTCACATGGCCATCTAGACCCGTCCTACTCTTCTCTTGTCAAAAATAAAAACAGATTTAAAAAAATGGACAATAACAGATGCAAACGGATGTTATCCATTTGTATCTGTTTGGATCCGTTATTGTTCAGTTAATAAACCTCCCAAAAAATATGTTTTTTTGTTCTGAGCATGCTTAGAAGTGGAAACGGATCAAAAAAACGGATGACATTAAAGGCTCATCTGTTTTCCATAGACTTCAATGTTAAATTTACTGTATCTGTTTTTTCGATGGAAGAAAAAATACTGCATGTGCCATTTTTTCTGCCGTCAATAAAAACGGAAATGAGTGCAGACAGGTACAAACGGATGTAAACGGATTGTAAAAAAAAATACCATTGACATGAATGGGATTTTTTTTAAACCGTTTTTAATCGGTTTACAGCCTGCAAGAACGGAACCGAAACGGGGATAAAAAAAAAAAAAGGGGGGGGGGGGGGAGACAGACTGCCGTGTGAACGCACCCTAAGAAAACATTTATTTTACCGGGAGTGGGGTTGGCACAATATTGTGCGGCCATTGACAGTGGCTTCATAGTACATGCCCCTGGCTACACGGCCTGTCCCCTTCAAATAGGGGGAAAACTATCTGGTTGTGGTGGTATGGAGACAGAAATGGAGCACCAGGGAATGAGGTAAGTATGTAAAGATCTTTGCTTGAAGAGAGTGACAACATTAAAACAAAAAAATCTCAGCAAAAAACACTGATACTGTAACAAATGTCAGCTGTGTGATCAGTGATAAACAGGATTGGGAGAAGAGACTGTAGACTGTAGGGATTTCAATGGCTGGTGGTCTCAGCTATTATTTAGCAAAGGGCCCAACATGTTTAGGCTGCTGTTAGGCAAACACCATGGCAATGTGAACGCCTTGTGAATACTGTATTAGGGGTCCATCTGTAATGGAGCCATAGGCTGTGATTTTCACAATACATTCGTCTAGTCTATGTGGCCACAAATGTATATCTACATTGGCTATGATTTACACTAATTCCTGAAATAAATTCTAGTAAATCTGCTAGGGAGTCGAAGGCCATGACCCTTTAGTTACGTCCTATCAAAATTTTACTGAATTTTTACACAAATTCCCACATTTTTACACAAATGGAACTTTTACTCCAGCAGTAAGTAGCATAAGTAAAACATCAACTTTATTCAGACATCTTAACAGCATGTACACCAATATGGACAATTTAAGGAAATCTGTCATCAGTTTCACCTGCACTAACCTGTTGGTACAGACAGGCAGTGCAGGTGACTGATGACAACAATACTTACTTGGGTCCTGTTCCGTGCTAAGGTTCTCCCGCTTTCTTCTTCTGTATCTTCCATTACGGGGCCGACTTGGAGCATGGGCGGAGCTTCCTGAAGTCACCGCTGTTGTTTGCTAGCAACGGGCCCTAGCAGATAAGCAGCAGCGGTGACATCACAAAGCTCCGCCCATGCCCCAAGTCGGCCCCGGAAAGGAAGATACAGAAGATGATAGCGGGAGAACCAGAGCACGGAACAGGACCAAGTAAGTATCGTTGTCAACAGAGTCACCTGCACTACCTTTATGTTCCAACAGGGTAGTGGAGGTGAAACTGATGACAGATTTCCTTTAAGCTGTAATCTGATGTGTCTTGGTGACAACATGACCTTAATGATGATTCCGTAATTAAGATCATGTTTTCACGCGTTGGTTCTATGGTTCAGTTCTATTGTCCAGATGGATGTACAATAGAGCTGTAATCTGACGCATTTCGGTCAAAACATGACATTTAACATGATGCAATTTAAATATAATTAAGACTTAAATTTTAAAAAGTCATAGTTGAATGTGGCTTTTTGATTGGTGTCCCCCTACAGAGTGGTTTCAGACATTTCAGGCATTTTTCGTTAAAAATCACAGTAAAAAATGCCATGGGTGACACCTGCCATTTTTTTTTCAGCAAAAGCTGTATTTACATGTTAGCTGGAAGTCAATAGAAAATTAAACACTACACCAACCACACTATTTTAGTTGTGGTGTTTTCTCCCTCATCAGTGACATCTTTTTTGGAGGTCAGTGGCAGTTGTTTTCAAAACGCAGCATGCTCTGGCTATAGCATTGTATAATACTTACCTTGCCCTGGTCCTCTGGGGTTGATAAGCCTATCAGGGATGCTGGGCCAGTCACACTCAGCACCAGTGTCCCTTGCCTAATAGCACCAGAACAGTCACCTGTGCTTAGGCTTTTCGTTTTAGAGCCTTACAACATTATACTTATACAGTGATCCCTCAACTTACAATGGCCTCAATATACTATAGTTTCAACATACAATGGTCTTTTCTGGACTATTGTAAGTAGAAACCAGACTCAACATACAATGCTACAGACAGTCCAGATCTGTGAAACATGTCAGTGGCTGGAAGAACTGACCAATCAGAATGGGCATTCACTGGTAAAACACCTGTATTACTGAAGCGTATGCACTGACTGGTGCCTGGTAGTGCCCCCTACAGTACAGGGAGGTATTACATGTTCTGTACACTTTACCTGTACCAGGGTTACCTGCTCCTTTAGACACCAGGTAAGGACGGCTCCATGTTACTTTTTAGGACATTGCCTGTACTGTACAGGACCCTGAAGAAGCTCCTGTCCTCTACATAGACCAGTGTTTCCCAAGCATCGTGCCCCCAGCTGTTGCAAAACTACAACTCCCAGCATGCCCGGACAGCCTTTGGCTGTCCGGGCATGCTGGAAGTTATAGTTTTGCAACAGCTGGAGGCTCCCTGCTTGGGAAACACTGACATAGACAGTGATTTACAGCTCCCAGCAGATCTTTATTACTTTTATATGTAAGAACTTGCTTTATCTCTATTAGTTATCTACTTATTTTTCTTTAATCCTCACTTTTTCCTATTTTTGGATGACATTTTGGTGCCTTTAGAACCAATTACAAGGTTTCCATAGAGTTCTGGTCTCAACATACAATGGTTTCAACATACAATGGTTGTCCTGGAACCAATTAATATTGTAACTTGAGGGACCACTGTATTGGTTTCCCAGATAGCTGGCCCTTTGCCTGACTTCTGATTTCGCCACTGACTATCTCTCCTGGTTCTGAGCCCTGGTTTCCATACAGACTTACTTTGGTTCTGATTTTGCCCTTGTTGAGCCTTTATGGTTCTGACCTGGTTTGTCTGACTCTACTCTAGGCTAGTGGAGATCAGGGCTAAACTGCCCCTTTCCCCAATCAAGTCAATTTATCATGTGACTTGTAATTCGGAAAAGGCAGGTGGAAAAAATGTCATATTAAAAAACATTTATACCCATAGATAATAGTTGGGGAAAATCGCCACAAGATTGCATTATGGATCAGAAAAAAGATGGAGTTTGTGTTTGATGGAAGCTTTACAGTGGTGTTTGGTTGTTGCCCATGATTTTAAAGTAAATAGCAGCTGTGGGATGTAAAAGTTAATAGGAAGCATTTCTTGAGGGTGCAGAAGAATTGCATGTGATCTTTTCTGAGCAATATGTGGCTGCCTAGGATTTATCCTTGAAAGAGGACATTACAAATAAAAGGCTAAAATCTATGTCTAACAGGCTCACCGTGAAGAGCAGTGATATATATTATGGCGTACAGTATATCTTCAGCTAGTGCATGAGGTGAAAGCATAGCTTAAAGGGGTACTCCCTAAATCAACTGGTGCCAGAAAGTTAAACAGATTTGCAAATTACTTCTATTAAAAAAATCTTAAACCTTCCAGTACTTTTTAGGGGCTGTATACAACAGAGGAAATGCTTATCTTTTTGGATTTCTCTGATGTCACGACCACAGTGCTCTCTGCTGACCATTTTAGGAACTGTCCAGAGCAGCATATGTTTGCTATGGGGATTTTCTCCTGTTCTGGACAGTTCCTAAAATGGACAGCAGGGGTCAGCAGAAAGCACTGTGGTCATGACATCAGAGAAATCCAAAAATAAATAGCATTTCCTCTGTAGTATTTAGCCCCTAAAAAGTACTGGAAGGATTAAGATTTATTAATAGAAGTAATTTACAAATCTGTTTAACTTTCTGGCACCAGTTAATTTAAAAAAAAAAAAAAAAGTTTTTCATGGGAGTACCCCTTTAAAGCTCCTGGAACCCATTGAAAAACCTATAAACAGGGCCCTTACATGTGACACTTATAATACGGGTGATTCTTATGTACCAGATTGTCCCCCTCAGTCAAAGGGCAGTGTTTCCCAACCAGCGTGCCTCAGGCTGTTGCAAAACTACAACACCCAGCATGCTCGGACAGCCAACGGCTGCTGGGAGTTGTAGTTTTTCAACAGCTGGAGGAACACTGGTTGGGAAACACTGCACCAGGGTAAGATAACATTAATATATCTGAACCTTTCACATGCCTTTCTGCGGGAGACACTGGCTTAATAAGGCTGGGTTCACACTACGTTTTGTCCCATACGGGAGCGCATACGGCAGGGGGGAGCTAAAAGCTCGCTCTCCCGTATGTCACCGTATGCGCTCCCGTATGTCATTCATTTCAATGAGCCGACCGGAGTGAAACGTTCGGTCCGGTCGGCTCATTTTTGCGCCGTATGCGCTTTTACAACCGGACCTAAAACTGTGGTCAACCACGGTTTTAGGTCCGGTTGTAAAAGCGCATACGGCGCAAAAATGAGCCGACCGGACCGAACGTTTCACTCCGGCCGGCTCATTGAAATGAATGACATACGGGAGCGCATACGGTGACATACGGGAGAGCGAGCTTTTAGCTCCCCCCTGCCGTATGCGCTCCCGTATGGGACAAAACGTAGTGTGGACCCAGCCTTATATTACATAGTAAGACATATATACAGTATCTCATAAGTGAATATAACCCTGACATTTTTTGTAAATATTTTATTATATCTTTTCATGTGACAACACTGAAGAAATGACCCTCTGCTACAATGTAACAATGTAAAGTAGTGAGTGCACAGCCTGTATAACTATAATTTTTGGGTACCAAAAAAAAAAAAAAAAAGATGCAGTAGGGATGGGGAGAAAAATTATTTTTTAATAAAGTGTGTATGTGTGTTTCACTTTTTTTTCTCAAATTTTTTTTAGGTAGTACTAAAACTGTTCCAAGATGGGAGTAGTAGTACCTGTACTAATAGACAGATCGCCCCGGGTGTCACTCCTGACACCTGATGCGATCGTCCATAATATAGCAGAGCGGCTGTATACAGCGCTCACATCTCTGCTCTGTACTCCAGCCAGTGATGTGAATAGAACATCACTCATTCATATTTTCCACCCAGAGTAGGGATTGGCCGGATGGTTGCAGCCAATCACAGCTCTCTGCGGGAGATATGAATGAGCGGGTGGCCGGCCGGAGTATAGTGCAGAGATGCGAGCGCAGGAGAAAGCCGCTCCACATCTCTGAAATAGATAGGACGATCACAGCGGATGTCAGGTGTGACACCCACAGTGGGTACTACTACTCCCAACATGGAGCACACTCTGCTCCATGCTGGGAGCTGTAGTACCTGCATTAATAGACAGATCGCAGCAAGTGTAACTTCTGAAACCTGCTGCGATCTGTCTATTAATGCAGGTACTACAGCTTCCTGCATGGAAAAGAGTGTGCTCCATGTTGGGAGTACTAGTACCTGCAGTTAAGGAAAGATCACAGCGGATGTCACTCCTGACACTCGCTGTGATCCTCCTGTATAATGTATAGATGCGGCTGGCTGCTCTCCTATGGTCCCCTGCACTGATGTATATATACACATATTCCTTTTCCCACAGAAAGCTGTGATTGGCTGGAACCATCTGGCCCATAACAGCTCTGGGAAATATGAATAGGTGTATATATACGTCAGTGCAGGGGACCATAGAAGAGCGGCCGGCTATAAATTATACAGAAGGATCGCAACGGACCCAGGGCGATCTGTCAATTAGTACAGGTACTACTCCTCCCATCATGGAACAGTGTATTCCATGCTGGGAGTAGTAGTACTACCTAAAAATATAAAGAATAAAAAAAAGTGAAAAACACACACACTACATTTTTATTAGGCTGGGTTCACATCACGTTTTTGAACTACGGTTCCTGCATACGTTTTTTTTATCAAAAACCGTATGGGAAAAAAACGGATGGAACAGTATGGGAAAAAGTAAACCGTATGCGTTTTAAAACAGTATAATGTTTTTAAAAGTGCATACAGTTCCGTCCGTTTTTATTTTTAAAAAATTCATACGTTTTTGAAAATTCTGTCCATTTTTAATGGGAGGGGTCTTGGGTGGGGACTTTAGGATGCGCATGTGCAAGGAAAAAACGCATACGGTTTTGCCGTATGGAACCGTATACATGTGCGTTTCCCATTGATATCCATGTTAAAAAAAAAAAAAAAGGTATTAGGTTGCAATACGAGTCAAAACCGTGGTTGAACACGGTTTGGAGTACTGTTATAAACCGTATTGCAAGCAAACTGTACGCAACCGTATGCATCAGGGTGCATACGGTTTGCAATGCTTTGCCTATGTATACGGTTTTCAATACCGTTCCATACGTTTTCACTAATGAAAACGTATGCGGGAACCGTAGTTGAAAAACGTGATGTGAACCCAGCCTTATTGTCGGCTACATTTTTAGTGCCCTACCCCACCCACATAAATTGATCCCTGTTTAAAAATTAATAAAGATTTCCTCATAAAAAGGATACATTTTGTTAGATACACATTTTTCCATCACTACTGTATTTTTTAATGGTACCCTACAAAATGTTACTAAAAAAGGTATCTCCATCACTTTTTTGGATCGCTAAAGTCCAAAAAATAATAAAAACCGCCGGCAAAAAAGCCAAAGTTAAAACCCACATGGCGTTTTCTTTTGCGTTTTTTTTTTTTACTCCCATAGACTTCTATGGGAGAAAAACACCACAATTTCAGGGAAAAAAACGCCATAGACTCAACATGCTGCAATTTTGTAAAACCACCAAGGAACTGAAAAAAAGTGAAAAAACACCAAAAGGATTTAAAAAACGCCAAACTGAAAAACGCAAAGTGGAAAAAGAATTTAGCGTTTTTTCATTGATCTACAGCTAACATCTGGCTGCAGCGTTTTTTGGCCAAAAAAACACCATGCGGCAGAATTGGCGTTTTTCTTGGCATTTTCCCCCCAAAAAAACACAAGTGGAATTCCAGTTTGAGCGTGCTTTCACACGCTAGTAACTAGCAACGGGTTTCACGCTGCAGGAAACCCGCTTCGAGTCACGCTACCATTCATTTGAATAGGTCCGCGGACAGTCCGCAAATCTGACACTATTGTGGACTGTCTGTGGACCCATTCAAATCAATGGTGGCTTAACTCGCAGCAGGTTTCCCGAAGCGTGAAACCCGCTGCTAGTAATAGCTTGTGAACGCACCCTGAGGCTAAGTTTCCACTTGATTTTTTGTCTTGCGTTTTTTTTTTTTTTTTAAACGCCAATGCAATTTCAGGCGTTTTTTCATTTGTGTGGAAATTGCATTTTTGGCACCTTAGCAGTTTTTCAAGCCTTTCCAAGTTGGATGTTCTTTTTTTAACTTTTTGGCTGACTCCAGAGAAAATTGCTGCTGTTCCTCTTCCTGGGAACAGTCCCTTTTTTTCACAGGTGAAAAAACCCCAAAGAAAAACGCTAAATGCGCCTTCTATGGTAGAAAAATGCCCCGATTTTGACTAAACAAACGCCAGTGGCTCAACATGCTGTGACTTTGGAAAACCGCCAAGGAGCTGAAAAACGCCAAAAAAGAGAGAATAAAACGGCAAAAGGATTAAAAAAAATGCCAAAATGAACAATTTATCATTTGGTGCAAGTTGTTAGTAATTTTGGCTCAAATGTTGAAATCAGCTGTTCACAGCGCCTTCTACACAGAACCACCACAGAGGAGGCGTATTTTACCCTGTAGAGCAGCCATTTCGGGGTCCCTCCTGCAGTATATCAGCAAGCGACGTGAGTTATTTTCTTTTGTGGGGTTTATAGCCACCATGTGAAATGGATTTTATTTTCAACTTGGGTATTTAATTTTTTTTTTTTTTTTTTTACTTTAGTGCAGTGGTCTTCAACCTGCGGACCTCCAGATGTTGCAAAACTACAATTCCCAGCATGCCCGGACAGCCGTTGGCTGTCCGGGCATGCTGGGAGTTGTAGTTTTGCAACATCTGGAGGTCCGCAGGTTGGAGACCACTGCTTTAGTGCTTACCTTTCCTGAACCTGTGCGGCCATGTCCAATGCTGGCTCAACGGAGGGTGAAGGTTCCTCAGAGACAACTATGTCGCAGGATAGTATTGAGCAGCCCTGGAGGAGTCGCTGCTTTCACCCAAAAAAATTTTTTATGTATTTTGACGCCTTTACATTTTCTGACATTGGTAAGTGTGCTTTCCATGTGCAAAATTTCTTGGTGGGGATTTGCGCCAAAGATAGATTGGCGCAAATGATGAATTACTGACTAAAGTTAAAATTAGAGATGAGCGAACTTACAGTAAATTCGATTTGTCACGAACTTCTCGGCTCGGCAGTTGATGACTTATCCTGCATAAATGAGTTCAGCTTTCAGCTGCTTCGGTGGGCTGGAAAAGGTGGATACATTCCTAGAAAAGAGTCTCCTAGGACTATATCCACCTTTTCCAGCCCACGGGAGCACCTGAAAGCTGAACTAATTTATGCAGGATAAGTCAGTAACTGCCGAGCCGAGAAGTTCGTGACGAATCGAATTTACTGTAAGTTTGCTCATCTCTAGTTAAAATCACACACAGGACTCTGTGATTTTGAGAAAGTTGTAAAAATGACAGTGGAGAACATGCGCCAAACTTTGGCGCAAAAAGACTGCGCCAAAGTTACGTTAAAAAAAACACAAATCCTTTGATAAATACCCCCCATAATCCCTTATAAAAAATTGAAAGAATGAAAGAATTCTCATGATTGGATATCTGAGACCTATCCAAGCACAGTCCTGAGAAAATGAGAGCAGGCCCCGTTCTAGTGCAGATTGTACCTGAGCATAGCCGTCCTGTCATGGGGAGACACATCTGCTTCCCATCTGCTCAGTTTTACAACGTCTAGAGATGAATGTTACCCACTTGTTTTACATATAGCTGCAGATATCGGAATGTGGGCTAGACAGTATGACATTATAGGATTGTATACAGTAAATATATAGCCATCTATCAGGGCAGGAAAGAGATTTGTGCTGCGATGGGTTCAGCTCACAGAGGATTGTCTAGACTGGATGCAACTGTAACAAACCCTTAGCTGTGAGAACTATTAGGTTTATGAAAAAGATTCTCTCCATTAAGAAATGATGAGGAATAAAACAACGAGGGGTATTAACTAATGTATGTCCACCAGAACGGACTTTAAATAAATTGCACATTTTTGTGAAAAACTAACTTCCACAAAAATGTATGACTTTTGGAATTTGTATGCAACGCTTTGCACTTTTTTTTTTTTTTTAAATGGGTAGTGCTTAAAGGGGTTGTTCAGCCAAAAATAATTTTACTTTATCTACAGGGCTGTACTCGGATATCTCCAGCACTCCCATAAACAATGCACGGAGCTGTCTATCCCTCTATACAGCTGAGAGAGCTGGTGCCCCATCTCAGGGCTTATGCCAGTGATTCCCAACACGAATTTGCCGTGAATTTATTATTATTTTTTTTTTAATTTCCCGTCATGTCTGTGATTCACGGTGCCGCAGAGGGGAAGAAAGCCTGCGTGCGCACTGCGCACTCAGCGTCCCCCTCCCCCCTGCAGCGCAGTGAGACGAAAATGGTGCCCTGCTACACCGAAGAGGGGAAGATGCCGTGGAACTGCAAGCTGCGCCATATTCCCGTGCCGACTTGCTTAAAGTACTGTACCCTTTTCACACCTCTGTTACCCCTTTTCAACCCTGTTCAACCCCCCCCCCGTCACCCAACCCCGTCCACATCCCCCCATCACCCATGTCCCGCCCCCCCCGTCAACCATGTTCCCCACCCCCTTCACCCATGTCCACCACCCTGTCATCCATGTCCACCTTGGCCACCCCCTACCTATCCACCCCTCTGTCACGAATGTTCACCCCCCCAGTCCACCACCTCTGACCACCCACCTATCCACCCCTCTGTCACCCCAGTCCACCCCTCTCTGTCACTCCTGTCCACCCCTCTTTTACCCCTTGTCACCCTCCTGTCATCCATGTCCACCTTGGCCAACCCCCTATCCACCTCTCTGTCACCCATGTCCACCCCTATTCACCCCTCTGTTACCACCTTGTCACGCCTGTCCACCCCTCTGTCACCCCCTAAGCCCCCCTGTCACCCATGTAAACTCTTCGACACAAATCTGTCACCCATGTACACCTCTCTACACCCCTCTGTGACCCTGTACACCCCTCTGCCACCCATGTACACCCCTCTATCACCATTTATGCCCCTCTGTCACCAATGTACACTCTTCTACACCCCTCTGTTAACCATGTACACTCCTCTACACCCCTCTGTCACCCATGTACACTCCTCTAAACCCCTCTGCCACCCATGTACACCCCTGTCACCCATGTACAATCCTCTACACCCCTCTGTCACCCATGTACACTCCTCTACACCCCTCTGTCACCCATGTACAATCCTCTACACCCCTCTGTCACCCATGTACACTCCTCTACACCCCTCTGTTAACCATGTACACTACTCTACACACCTCTGCCACCCATGTACTCTTCTACACCCCTCTGTCACCAATGTACACTCTTCTACACCCCTGTTAACCATGTACACTCCTCTACACCCCTCTGCCACCCATGTACACTCTTCTACACTCATCTGTCACCCATGTACACCCTCTGTCACCCCCTACACCCCTCTCTCACATGTAAACTCCTCTACAACCCTCTGTCACCCATGCACACTCCTCTACACCCCTCTGCCACCCATGTACACCCCTCTGTCACCAATGTACACTCTTCTACACCCCTCTGTTAACCATGTACACTCCTCTACATCCCTCTTTCACCCATGTACACTCCTCTACACCCGTCTGTCATCCATGTACACTCCTCTACAACCCTCTGCCACCCATGTACACCCCTCTGTCACCCCCTACACCCCTGTCACCCCCTATGCCCCTCTGACACCCATGCACACTCCTCTACACCCCTCTGCCACCCATGTACACTCTTCTACACTCATCTGTCACCCCCTACACCCCTCTCTCACATGTACACTCCTCTACAACCCTCTGTCACCCATGCACACTCCTCTACACCCCTCTGCCACCCATGTACACTCTTCTACACCCATCTGTCAACTGTCACCCATGAACACTCCTCTACACCCCCGTCACCCATGTACACTTCTGTACACTCCCCTGTCACTCATGTACACACCTCTACAACCCATGTATACTCCTCTACACCCCTCTGTCATCTTCTTTTACCCCACCTTGGCCAACGCCATATCCACCTCTCTATCACCCATGTTCACTCTTAATTGTCCACGCCACTGACCACATCCTTGTCACCAATGTCCACCCCCTATTAACCCCTCTGTCCCCACCTTGTCATGCCTGTCCACCCCTGTCACCAATGTACACTACTCTACACCCCTCTGTCACCCATGTACATTCCTCTACACCCCTCTGTCACCCATGTACATTCTTCTACACCCCTCTGTCACCCATGTACACTCTTCTACACCCCTCTGCCAGCCATGTACACTCCTCTAAACCCCTCTGTCATCCATGTACACTCCTCTACAACCCTCTGCCACCCATGTACACCCCCTACGCCCCATCACCTATGTACACTCTTCTACACCCATCTGTCACCCATGTACACCCCTCTGTCACCCCCTATGCCCCTCTGTCACCCATGTACACTCCTCTACACCCCTCTGTCATCCTCTTTTACCCCACCTTGGCCACTACCCTATCCACCTCTCCATCACCCATGTTCACTCTTAATTGTCCACCCCTCTGACCACATCCTTGTCACCCATGTTCACCCCCTATTAACCCCTCTGCCCCCCCTGTCCCCACCTTGTCACGCCTGTCCACCCCTCTGTCACCCCTATGCCCCCCTGTCACCCATGTACACTACTCTACACCCCTCTGCCACCCATGTACACTCCTCTACACCCATCTGTCACCCCCTACGTCCCTATCACCCATGCACACTCCTCTACATCCCTCTGCCACCCATGTACACTCTACACCCATCTGTCTCCCATGTACACTCCTCTATACCCCTCTGCCACCCATGTACACTCCTCTACACCCCTCTGCCACCCATGTACACTTCTCTACACCCATCTGTCACCTCCTACACCCCTATCACCCATGCACACTCCTCTTCATCCCTCTGCCACCCATGTACACTTCTCTACACCCATTTGTCTCCCATGTACACTCTTCTACACCCATCTGTCACCCCTACCCCCCTCTGTCACCCATGTACACTCTTCTACACCCCTCTGTTACCCCCTACACCCTGTCACCCATGCCCACTCCTCTACACCACTCTGCCACCCATGTACACTCTTCTACACCCATCTGACACCCATGTAACCCCTCCCCCCCCCCCCCTGTCACCCAGGTACACTCCTCTACACCCCTCTGCCACCCATGTACTCTCTTCTTCACCCCTCTGTCACCCATGTACACCCCTCAACACCCATGTACACCTCTCTACACTCCTGTTAACCATGTACACTCCTGTCCACCTCCAACACCCCTCTGTCACCAATGTACACCCCTTTATCACCCCCTTTAACCCATGTACACTCTTCTACACCCCTCTGTCACCAATGTACATCTTTCTGTCACCTATGTAAAAAAAAAAGTGCGGAGCCTAATAGGTTTGTATTGAAGGTTTAACGGTGAAGAATTGTGGCTGGAAGAAATTGTCATGATGGCGCAGACCAGATGGAGAAGAAAAGGGAACGACCCTGATTAGAGAAGACATAATTTGTGAATTGTTGTATAAAGCAGCACTGTAATCTACATACCCACAGATAAATAGATATTGTGCATTTTGTGCATTGTGGTGCTTTCCCTTTTTCTTTTTTTGCTCGTCAACTTCGCTAGTGATGCTCCGCGGAAAAAAAATTTGGGAGGAGTATCCTGAGCCGAAAAAGGTTGGGAATCACTGGCTTATGCCCTTTCCTATGAATATTTTTGACTGGATAACCCTTTTAAGGCTACTTTTTTCTTCCTTGGTGCCTGTATTTTCTTACTTTTATGATGATCTGTCTCGTTTTGGTGATAATATTCTGGACACACTGCAGGAATGTCCTCAGCAGAGCAGGTAGAGTGCATCTAAAGGGGTAGTAAACACAGGCACCAGTATTCAGCAGCTAATAAGTACTAGAAAGATTAAGATTTTTTAATAGAATTAATTTACAAATCTGTTTAACTTTCTGGCACCAGTTGATTTAAAAAAAAAAAAAAAAAGGGGGCACTCCACTGGCCAGCGTTGGGAAGTGAATGTTCCGAATGCTGTTTTCAGGCTGCTGGGGGTGGGCCACCCCCTTGCCACGTCATGTCACGCCCCCTCAGTACAAGTCAATGGGAGGGGGCGTGATGGCAGTCACGCCCCCTCCCATAGACTTGCATTGAGGGGGCGTAGTCATTATGTCACAATGGGCATGGCTGACCCCGCAGCGTGAAAACAGCATTCGGAACATTTACTTCAGAACTCTAGCCAGTGGTGTACCCCTTTAATATTTGGAAAAGGAGTGGGAGTTCGCTGACCAGGATTCTTTGCAATGCATTTCTATCCTCTTTATCTTTTCTTACATTTACAATAAAGTCCCCATGTTAATAACAGGTGATAGAGAAAGGGTGAGTACCAGCAGTGAGGTCCTCATGACCATACCTGAGGAACTGCAAATTAAAAGGTTTACTCCATTGGTAAATGAATAGGGACATATTGAAGCAGACAACTCCTACAGACTGATATCCCAGGCTAACCCCATAGAACAGGGTGTATGACATGGGACTGTATGTGGGTCTGAAGACAAGTGTGGTTATTAGTGGTTACAGCATTCCTTCCATACTCTGCCCCTCCAGTGCTTGATGACGGCCGTAGTCTTCTACCAGTGACATCTGGGATAATGGCGGCATTGTGACCACCGCTCATTACCACATTCCAGCTGGGTGGGAAAGAAAACTATCGTCATGCAGAGAGGGTCTGTCGTCCCACACAAATGTCTGCAGTAGCTGCCTGGCATGTAATGCACCATCATGGGACGACCATTGTTGCATAGAATAAAATGGCTTCTATATCACTCAGGTTATAGCTGACAAGGGGACCTCACTATTTATGCCAAATGATTGTTTGCCTTCCAATGTGAACATTTTCCAACTGGATTCCACCAGAATCCAATTTCTTGTCGGAAACTCTGTCTCTCAAAACCCATTGGGGGAGAAGGCCTGGGAAAAATGAAAGAAGCAATCTGACTGGTTGCTATGGGCAACTGCCCCACAGGTTTTGAGAAATCTCCCCCACTGAAATCAAATGGTGTGTTCTGCAAGGCAGAATCCATAGTGTGAACAGGGTCTTTCAGGACTGGGAACCCCTGGCCTGGCTGCTGTAGCTCACAGGATATGTTAACACATCATAACCTACCAACCATTATTAATGCATCACTTTTTATGGAAGAAACTCCAAGCGGATCTCTGGGAGCAGTGGGAAGCAGTGCAAGCACTTTATTGTCATGGCAACCGAGAGATGCTTCAAAGACCAGAAAACATGTCAGATTTCACCTTCCTCGGCTGTTCTGGCTTCCAGTGTCTTTGATTTCTGATCTCTTCATTTCCTTTCTAAAACTCCTTTATTCATCCTCATCTTTCAAGCTGTTCAAAATTCTGTTTCTTAATCTGTTGAGAGCCAACTTAAAGAAGGACATCATTAAGCTTTCCCAAACTCCTGAAAGGCAAATTTGATTTAACTAAAAGATAGATACTTTTAAAGGGGTACTCCGGTGGAAAACATTTTTTTTTTAAATCAACTGGTGCCAGAAACTTAAACAGATTTGTAAATTACTTCTATTTACAAATCTTAACCCTTCCAGTACTTATTAGCTGCTGTATGTTCTAGAGGAAGTTCTTTTCTTTCTGTCTGACCACAGTGCTCTCTGCGGCCACCTCTCCTGCTCTGGACAGTTCCTAAAATGGACAGAGGTGTCAGCAGAGAGCACTGTGGTCAGACGGAAAAGAAATTAAAAAAAGCTCTTCTGCATACAGCAGCTGATAAGTACTGGAAGGATTAAGATTTTTTAAATAGAAGTAATTTATAAATCTGTTTCTAACTTTCTAGCACTAGTTGATTTAAAAAAATAAATACATTTCCACCGGACTACAGCTTTAAGGTCTCGTGCAGGAGCTAAACACTGAGAAGTGTAGGAAAACTCGATGACAGTCTCTGGAGCTATAATGGGGGTCATGGGTATCCTCACTACTATATACTTATAAATAGTTGCCCTTGCCTTTAAAGGGGTACTCCAGCCCTAAGACATTGTATCCCCAATCCAAAGGATAGGGGATAAGATGTCTGACCGCCGGGGTCCCGCCGCTGTGGACCCCCGCAATCTTGCATTCGGCACCCACCTCTCTAAGCTGCACGGCGCGCCGTCAGGCCCCCTCCCATAGACTTGCATAGCAGGGGCGGAGTTGTGATGTCACGATACTCCGGCCCCGTGGTTGGCACCTGGCAGTTTGTGAGCTGGCAGTGCGACGTGCAGCTCAGAGAGGTGGATGCAAGATTGCGGGGGTCCACAGCGGCGGGACCCCCGCGGTCAGACATCTTATCCCCTATCCTTTGGTTAGGGGATAAGATGTCTTAGGGCCAGAGTACCCCTTTAAAGGACTATTGTACAGCTATTAATGTCATGCTGAACAGTTTATGTGTTCTACTACTATAGTTACGTAAGGCAGTGAGCTGCAGTGCCACCATGTTTGGTTACGCTGTTTAGAGATTAAATCCTCCATTGCCAACCACAAGAGAAGATACAGTGTGAGCATAGGCCCAGAAGGGGCCCAGCACTGGCAAAGAGATGCATGTGGTGAGATTGGTGCACTGCACCACCAGGCCAAGGGGCAACACCTCCCTAGTTAGGGCTCGCCCATGTTCATTCACCATTACATCCAATGGGATTTTGCTGCTCTGTGCACAGTGCTGAATTTCTGAGTGGGGTGGTGGGTTATGGCATTCCTCCTTTCAGATATAGGAAGTCCAGGATAACTCCTTTAAAGGGATTATGCAGGAATAGAAAAACAGAGCCAATTTATTTCAAAAACCACTCCTCGTCTGTCTCCAGGTTGGGTGTGGTTCTGCAGCTCAGTTCCATTGAAATGAATGGAGCCAAGTTGTAATACCACACCCAACCTAGGGGCAGACGTGGAGCAGTGTTTGAGTGAAATAAGCTCTGTTTTACTATTCCTGGATAACCCCTTTAAGAAAAACTACATAGTGAGAAGGTAACTGCTAAGCTATTGTGCCTTTCATGAGATTGCAACTATCAAGACTGCTGTGCCACTGCATGTACACAGAAGTTTAAAGGGGGACTCCACTGGAAAAAGTTTCTTTTTAAATCAACTGGTGCCAGAAATTTAAACAAATTTGTAAATTACTTCTATAAAAAAATCTTAATCCTTTCAGTACTTATGAGCTTCTGAAGTTAAGGTTGTTCTTTTCTGTCTAAGTGCTTTCTGATGACACCTGTCTCGGGAACTGTCCAGTTTAGAAGCAAATCCCCATAGCAAACCTCTTCTAAACTGGGTGGTTCCTGAGACACGTGTCATCAGAGAGCACTTAGACAGAAAAGAACAACCTTAACTTCAGAAGCTCATAAGTACTGAAAGGATTAAGATTTTTTAATAGAAGTAATTTACAATTTGTTTAACTTTCTGGAGCCAGTTGATTTAAAGGGGTACTCTGGTGCTTACACATCTTATCCCCTATCCAAAGGATAGGGGATAAGATGCCTGATCGCGGGAGTCCCGCAGCTGGGGACGCCCGCGATCATGCATGCGGCACCCCGTTTGTAATCAGTCCCCGGAGCGTGTTCGCTCCGGGTCTGATTACGCTCGACCGCAGAGACGGCAGCGTGTGACGTCACGCCCCCGCCCCCGTGTCCAGCGTAATCAGACCCGGAGCGAACACGCTCCGGGGACTGATTACAAACGGGGTGCCGCATGCATGATCGCGGGCGTCCCCAGCTGCGGGACTCCCGCGATCAGGCATCTTATCTAGAGATGAGCGAACTTACAGTAAATTCGATTCGTCACGAACTTCTCGGCTCGGCAGTTGATGACTTTTCCTGCGTAAATTAGTTCAGCCTTCAGGTGCTCAGGTGGGCTGGAAAAGGTGGATACATTCCTAGGAAAGAGTCTCCTAGGACTGTATCCACCTTTTCCAGCCCACGGGAGCACCGGAAAGCTGAACTAATTTATGCAGGAAAAGTCATCAACTGCCAAGCCGAGAAGTTCATGACGAATCGAATTTACTGTAAGTTCGCTCATTTCTAATCTTAACCCCTAGGATATCCCCTATCCTATTCTTTGGATAGGGGATAAAATGTGTAAGCACCGGAGTACCCCTTTAAAAAAATAAAAATACATTTCCAGTGAAGTAGCCCTTTAATAAACATGTCAATTTTGCTCCTATTGGTTTGCACTTCTTCCCTACTTTTAAATGGAACCCAAGAGTGAGTAAAAACCCCATATCATCAATCTGCTTGGTTTTTAGTGATGCATCTTCCTGAACATAGAGCCTGATCTTTCTCAAAAGCTTGGAATGTCAAAAATTGTGGAAACCATTTTAAAGTTATCAAATTGATGTAGATGCAATTGTAAATTTGGCGTAACTTGCTAGACACTTTAGAGATTTCTTCTTTCTTTACGTCACCTCTCTGCTGGCATACTTTTCTCGTTAAAGGGGTACTCCAGGAATTTCTGTAAAGTTAGTGTAGTTAATAATATAGTGTCTGTACCTGTGTGTGACGGTTTTCTTACAATTCTTCTGTGATTTTCACTCCAATATTTACTTTTACCAACATACAAAATGACTGTTGTCTTGGATTTTTCCCAGCTTGCAATGCGGCTGAGACCTGACTCACTAGTCAGCTGATGACAGGGAGCCTGTCTGCTTCAGTGGGTGAAGCGATCGCTTGGTGGGAGAGAGATCAATCTGCAACTAATGCAACAGCTGCAGGCACCCTGATTGAAAACCACAGGTCTTTTGAATGGATGCAGCTCATTTATGTTTCAATGGGTGGAGTGGCTGATGTGTGGGAGGGAGGAAGATGGAATTGTGAGATTTGTAGTCAAAAAAAGAAAAGTCAAACAGGAAATACAAAAAGTTAGCCACAGTGTTATGGTAATTTCACAACATAGCCATTTAGCCCCAAGACAAGCGCAGATCCTTCCTAAGCATGTCCATTACTGTCTGCCAGGTACAAACTAAAATCACCTTATGGTGGAGAACCCCTTTAAATAATTAAAGAGGCACTCTGTGGCAGAACATTTTATCCTCTATCCACAGGACCCCCACGATCTCCTGCCAGGCACCCCGTTTCTCCGTGCACAGAGCGATCTCTGCTCCGTGCAAGGATTACTGTCGACCACCGCACAAGGCGGTGGTCGACAGTAATCCATGCACGGAGCGGAGATCGCTCTGTGCGCGAAAATAGACAGGGTGCCAGGCAGGAGATCGCAGCTGGGCCCGGTGTTCGGACTATGGATAGGGGATAAGATGTTCTGCAACGGAGAACATTTTACATTTACTCTTAACTGCATCCATTTTTCTAGTCCATTAAAATTTGGCACCGGCCATGTAGGTAAAGGGGTTCTTCAGCTGGATAATGTAGGCAGAGTGCAGCAGAGAACAAGGGTATTTTGGGGGATTTTAGGAGAAGTGCCCATCATAATCATATAAGGGTTTCTGCATTTCTAGCACACAATATGGCAGCCAGTCTGCAGTATCCTGTGATGGGGTTTTCCCCCAACCATGATATCCCGCTGATCCTGTTTCATGTCTCCCCCTCCTCACTGACAATATGTTTCCTGGAAATATTGACAGAACAGAAATTACAGCCCTTCCAGCCAAGCAATTGCAGCGAGGATCATTACGCGGCGGGAGCATCTCTGCCAACACGGTTGCGACATCATTTCAGCACAAACAGCAGTGTGATTATTCCGAGAGGAGTCTGCCATCAACAACAAAGACGTACAACAGTGCACGGAGGGCGGGGGCGGCCATGTTACCAGGGTAAACAATATTTAAGGGAGAGCAGCACATCAAGCTGTCAGGAGCCACGTCATACAAGATCACTAAACAAGATGGCGGACAGGATGGCACAATGACGTCTAGAACGTCCGCAATCCCTGACCATGTTATACACAATAGTCTCTCACATGATAGGCTTGGATACAGCGGCTCAGACATATCCACAAGTGATAGACTTAGATACAGCAGACAGTATCCAACACGATAGGTTTAGATACAGCAGCCAGCAGGCAGAATCACATATGATAGACTTAGATACAGAGGCTTAATAGACAGTATAACACAGGATAGACTTAGATACAGCAGCACAGCCGGCAAAGTTATGTGAAAGGCTTAGATACAGCAGCTAAGAAAACAGTATCACACATGATAGGCTTGGATACAGCGGCTCAGACATATCCACAAGTGATAGACTTAGATACAGCAGACAGTATCCAACACGATAGGTTTAGATACAGCAGCCAGCAGGCAGAATCACATATGATAGACTTAGATACAGAGGCTTAATAGACAGTATAACACAGGATAGACTTAGATACAGCAGCACAGCCGGCAAAGTTATGTGAAAGGCTTAGATACAGCAGCTAAGAAAACAGTATCACACATGATAGGCTTGGATACAGCGGCTCAGACATATCCACAAGTGATAGACTTAGATACAGCAGACAGTATCCAACACGATAGGTTTAGATACAGCAGCCAGCAGGCAGAATCACATATGATAGACTTAGATACAGAGGCTTAATAGACAGTATAACACAGGATAGACTTAGATACAGCAGCACAGCCGGCAAAGTTATGTGAAAGGCTTAGATACAGCAGCTAAGAAAACAGTATCACACATGATAGGCTTGGATACAGCGGCTCAGACATATCCACAAGTGATAGACTTAGATACAGCAGACAGTATCCAACACGATAGGTTTAGATACAGCAGCTAGCAGGCAGAATCACATATGATAGACTTAGATACAATGGCTTAATAGACAGTATACCACAGGATAGACTTAGATACAGCAGCACAGCCGGCAAAGTTATGTGAAAGGCTTAGATAAAGCAGCTAAGCAAACAGTATCACACATGACAGGCTTGGATACAGCGGCTCAGACATATCCACAAATGATACTTAGATACAACGGCACAGCAGACAGTATCCAACTCGATAGGTTTAGATACAGCAGCCAGCAGGCAGAATCACATATGATAGACTTAGATACCGTGGCTTAGCAGACAGTATCACACAGGATAGACTTAGATACAGCAGCACAGCCAGCAAAGTTATGTGAAAGGCTTAGATACAGCAGCTAAACAGAGAGTATCACACATGATAGGCTTAGATACAGTGGTTCAGTACACAGGTTCACGCATGATAAACTTAGATACCCATGTCTCCCCTGACTGTTTTGCACATTATAGGCTTGGATACAGTGGTTCAGCTGGCAGGATCATCCATAATAGGTTTCGATGTAGTGGCTCAATATACAATATCACACATGGTAGACATAGATCAAGATTACACAATAGGCTTAGATACAGTGGCTGAGCAGCCAGTATCAAGTATATAAGGCTTGGATACAGTAGCTCAGTAGAAATCTAAGATGATAAACTTAAATACAGCAGCAAGGACAATCACACATGATAGGCTTAGATACAGCATCTCAGCAGACAGTATCACACGATAGGCTTAGATACAGCATCTCAGCAGACAGTATCACACATGATAGGCTTAGATACAGCATCTCAGCAAACAGTAGCACACGATAGGCTTAGATACAGCATCTCTGCATACAATATCACAAACAATAGGCTTAGATACAGCATCTCAGCAGACAGTATCACACGATAGGCTTAGATACAGCATCTCAGCAGACAGTATCACACATGATAGGCTTAGATACAGCATCTCAGCATACAATATCACACGATAGGCTTAGATACAGCATCTCAGCACAGTATCCCACATGATAGGCTTAGATACAGCATCTCAGCAAACAGTAGCACACGATAGGCTTAGATACAGCATCTCTGCATACAATATCACAAACAATAGGCTTAGATACAGCATCTCCGCATACAATATCACACACAATAGGCTTAGATACAGCATCTCAGCAGACAGTATCCCACATGATGGGCTTAGATACAGCATCTCAGCAGACAGTATCACATGATGGGCTTAGATACAGCATCTCAGCAGACAGTATCACACAATAGGCTTAGATACAGCATCTCAGCAGACAGTATCACACAATAGGCTTAGATACAGCATCTCAGCATACAATATAACACATGATAGGCTTAGATACAGCATCTCAGCAGACAGTATCCCACATGATAGGCTTAGATACAGCATCGCAGCATACAATATCACACATGATAGGCTTAGATACAGCATCTCAGCATACAATATCACACACGATAGGCTTAGATACAGCATCTCAGCAGACAGTATCACACATGATACGCTTAGATACAGCATCCCAGCAGACAGTATCACACGATAGGCTTAGATACAGCATCTCAGCATACAGTATCACACACGATAGGCTTAGATACAGCATCCCAGCAGACAGTATCACACGATAGGCTTAGATACAGCATCTCAGCATACAGTATCACACATGATAGGCTTAGATACAGCATCTCAGCATACAGTATCACACACGATAGGCTTAGATACAGCATCGCAGCATACAATATCACACATGATAGGCTTAGATTCAGCATCTCCGCAGACAGTATCACACGATAGGCTTAGATACAGCATCTCAGCATACAGTATCACACACGATAGGCTTAGATACAGCATCTCAGCATACAATATCACACACGATAGGCTTAGATACAGCATCTCAGCAGACAGTATCACACGATAGGCTTAGAAACAGCATCTCAGCAGACAGTATCACACATGATAGGCTTAGATACAGCATCTCAGCAGACAGTATCACACATGATAGGCGTAGATACAGCATCTCAGCAGACAGTATCACACGATAGGCTTAGAAACAGCATCTCAGCAGACAGTATCACACGATAGGCTTAGATACAGCATCTCAGCAGACAGTATCACACGATAGGCTTAGATACAGCATCTCAGCAGACAGTATCACACATGATAGGCTTAGATACAGCATCTCAGCAGACAGTATCACACGATAGGCTTAGAAACAGCATCTCAGCAGTCAGTATCACACGATAGGCTTAGAAACAGCATCTCAGCATACAGTATCACACACGATAGGCTTAGATACAGCATCTCAGCATACAATATCACACACGATAGGCTTAGATACAGCATCTCAGCAGACAGTATCACACGATAGGCTTAGAAACAGCATCTCAGCAGACAGTATCACACATGATAGGCTTAGATACAGCATCTCAGCAGACAGTATCACACAATAGGCTTAGCAACAGGATCTCAGCAGACAGTTTCACACATGATAGGCTTAGATACAGCATCTCAGCAGACAGTATCACACGATAGGCTTAGAAACAGCATCTCAGCAGACAGTATCACACGATAGGCTTAGATACAGCATCTCAGCAGACAGTATCACACGATAGGCTTAGATACAGCATCTCAGCAGACAGTATCACACATGATAGGCTTAGATACAGCATCTCAGCAGACAGTATCACACGATAGGCTTAGATACAGCATCTCAGCAGACAGTATCACACATGATAGGCTTAGATACAGCATCTCAGCAGACAGTATCACACGATAGGCTTAGAAACAGCATCTCAGCAGTCAGTATCACACGATAGGCTTAGAAACAGCATCTCAGCATACAGTATCACACACGATAGGCTTAGATACAGCATCTCAGCATACAATATCACACACGATAGGCTTAGATACAGCATCTCAGCAGACAGTATCACACGATAGGCTTAGAAACAGCATCTCAGCAGACAGTATCACACATGATAGGCTTAGATACAGCATCTCAGCAGACAGTATCACACAATAGGCTTAGCAACAGGATCTCAGCAGACAGTTTCACACATGATAGGCTTAGATACAGCATCTCAGCAGACAGTATCACACGATAAGCTTAGAAACAGCATCTCAGCAGACAGTATCACACGATAGGCTTAGATACAGCATCTCAGCAGACAGTATCACACGATAGGCTTAGATACAGCATCTCAGCAGACAGTATCACACATGATAGGCTTAGATACAGCATCTCAGCAGACAGTATCACACGATAGGCTTAGATACAGCATCTCAGCAGACAGTATCACACATGATAGGCTTAGATACAGCATCTCAGCAGACAGTATCACACGATAGGCTTAGAAACAGCATCTCAGCAGTCAGTATCACACGATAGGCTTAGAAACAGCATCTCAGCATACAATGTCACACGTGATAAACTTGGTTACAGCGGTTTAGCAGACAGGATTAAACATGATGGGCTTAGATACGCAGACTCACTGTCACCGGACAATAATATGGTAAAGGTCATAGGTTTCGGGGATGAGGCAGCAGTGAGGACATCACGAGGACCACACTACTTCTCAGCACTGGGTGGATGGTGCTGGACAGTAAAGAACTCAGCGCCACCTAGTGTCCTCATCTTGCAAGTGTACACTAATAATATAGGATAGCAAACAGCGCCATCTAGAGTCCCAACGCTTCTTCATCGACTGTATCTGTTCTCCCCAGTCCGAAAGCAGATCGCCGAATCATCGATGGGTGTCATGTCTGCACCCTAGTTCGCACGTTGAGCGGTCAGGCGGAGTCTACGTGTGGTAATAGACGGCTGTTATCCCCATTACTGTTGCTGTATGTGAGATGTGACTGTGAGGGGGCAGGGTGACGGGTGACTCCGGGATCAGTGTCCCCGGGGGGTTGCGCTGTGAGCCGGCTGCTGTGTGAATGGGATGATGGTGCACTTCATGCTTTTACTTCTAGTCCTTCGCTAAAGACTTTAGTATTATAAATGGGGAATATAGTCGCTTATAGTTCTATACCTCTGTGCGCGCGGAGAACCGCATCACGTGATTAGAGTTTGTCTGACTTCCTTATCAGAAGCGCTGGTCATGTTGCCGATAGCAACCAATCACAGAGCAGCTTTCAATTTTGCCTTTTCTAGTAAGCTGCTCTCTGATTGGCCAGTTCTGATTGGTCCTATGGGGGAGATTTATTAAAACTTGTGCAGAGGAAAAGTTGCCAATAGCAACCAATCGGATGGCTTCTTTCATTTTTATAAAAGTAAAGAAGCCATCTGATTGGTTGCTATGGCCAACTGGTCAATTTTTCCTCTGGACAGGTTTTTATAAATCTCCCCCTATATGTCTGCAGGAAGGTATGTGCAGGTTAGGCCGAATTCACATGATATTTGGTGCTGCATTGCCTGTATATATTGGAATTCCTTCAAAAAAGATATGTTGCAGCATACCCATAGATCAGTGTTTCTTAAACCAGGGTGCCTCCAGCTGTTGCAAAACTACAACTCCCAGCATGCCCAGACAGCCTTCGGCTGTCCGGGCATGCTGGGAGTTGTAGTTTTGCAACAGCTGGAGGCACCCTGGTTTAAGAATCGCTGCCATAAACTGTGTTTTGACTCTTGCAGACAATACGTATACGTTCAGGAAACAAACTGAGCATAGTCACTAGTAGACTGCGCATTATTTTATTAAGAAGGGTTGCCTTTCCCGACTTATTCACGTCATTGCTCGGGGTCTGAACACTCAGACCCCCAAAATGATAAGTGTTATAATTGTCTGATTGTAAAGGGGGTCCCACCACGATCTCAAGAACCAAAAATAGCCAGGTGCTGTACTATGCTATCTCTGGCAGCTGCCATAAAGAATCAATGGAGTGGTGGTGTGCGCACATGATGGAAGACTAAGATTGAGATTGTAGGGGGTCCCAGATGATGGAGTAACATTAAACCATGTAGCTAAAAATTAACAATTTTATTTAATCCTCGTAAAAAACCCAATGACAATAGTATAATTAGTATCAATACATAAGAAAAAGAGGGGCTCTCCTATGATGAACAACCGTATATCCCAACGCGTTTCCCCGTGTAACTTGTGATATACAACGGTTCATCAGGGGATGACAACAACAGTATACAAATATATACCTAAAAGGCACCGAGATATGGAGGAACAATATATATAAATAGCGTGCAACACATGGACAAAGGCACAACTCAATGTACAATATATGAAAGGACATTTAGAACTATACATAACATATGTTATAATACATAACAGCAGGCATAAATACAATACAAAGCACGTGAATGCAGATAGGAGATAGCAAGGTTTATTTGTGGCTTCATTTGAATATCCTCCGACTGATGTAACAACCTCTAGGTAGCAGAGAACGAGATCACTGATAAAGTGAGGACCCTACGATAAGGGCTCCTCCACAGAGAAGGGGAAATAGGCTTAGTAAATGGCCCCCTGGAATAAAGACCTGAAAATAGTTGCTTCCTTACTATAGATAACTTCAGACCACAATTGTCCAATCGCCAGGATCTTGTTTGACCCTCCAGATTATTAGATAAAGAGTTCAGATAATAGTGCCACCTAGATAAAGAAAACCTCTATGATGTCCACATAACCACAGTATAGTCCAAAAAATGTCCAGCCATTATCCATGTGTAGTTACCCCATATCAAAATGCCGTAGGCATGATACGTCCGTCTGCGACTGACGATCCACGTCGCAGATAGCTAGGTATATCCCAGCCTCTGTCCCAGATGATGGACACCCCTCACCCCTGTGGATAGGAGATAACTTCTTAACCTTAAAATTCATATCAAAACATTTTTATCGGTCTGTGTGTTTAGACCCCAGACCATAGAGGTGAACGAACAGGGAGAACTACGCGCTTAACGCATTCTCTCCCAGCTCTGTGCCACATGATCTAGACCAGTGGTCTCAAACTGTGGCCCTCCAAATGTTGCAAAACTTCAATTTCCAGCATGCCTGGACAGGGAAGACCAGTGGTCTCAAACTGTGGCCCTCCAGATGTTGCAAATCTTCAACTCCCAGCATTTCCTGTCCTGTTTTGCAACATCTGGAGGGCCACAGTTTGAGACCACTGATCTAGACATATTTGTAATGCAAGACAAAGAACAATAGGCGAGTACCACGCACATACTCCCTGCAGGTTCACGTCATGGCTGGGGTCTGAGTGCTCAGGACATGTCAAGAGGTTTGTTTGTTTTTCACAGGGACGCTTTGAGTCCTACAAAAAAAACAACACACAAAAAAATAAATAAAAAATAAAAAGAACAGTATATGTTCATAAATGTGCCAAAATGTAGTAATTTAGTCAAACACATTGAAATGAATAGGTCTGACGGGGTGTGGGATGTACATCCCATGATCCTGGTCTCCCAACTGCTGATACCACAACATTTCCAAAGTAATAAGTGTGGTCTTATTTAGAATAGGAAAGATATCAAGTTTGGTGGTTGGAAGGGATACGTCATGTGACATAGTGATAAAGATGGGCCTGTTACTCTTGTAATCCGATAACTTGAGATTTTTTTTACCATACAGTGTGTTATCTAAGCTGCCAGTATGTCTGAGGTTGAAGTTGTGGCGGACATCTTGACAGAGGTGATGCTGGATGACCCTACTCCCAGCAATGCAGCATCCCTCGAAAGTTCCCTTGTGACTATTGGAGCCACTGTACCTACAGGGTTTGAATTCACAGCGGCTGCGGAAGTAGAAGAGAAGCTTGGATGTCCCTGCAAGATCAGCAAAGACCGTGGAAAAATCTACTTTGAAATCAGTGTGGACATATTGGCTCAGGTGCGGCTCTGAACCTACAGGATAAGTGCACCTCAGAGATTTGACATGTCGGAGGGATGTGTCAGCATTTTGATCAGTCGGGTCTGGGTGCTGAAAGCCAGATTGATTGCTAGAGTGAACTGGGAGAAGCACTTGGTAAACATTTTCTTTTCTCATCTCCCTCTTTGCTGCAGGACACAGATTCTATAGAAAGTCTGTGAAGCTTGTCTCCTGCAGGGAGAGAGAGCGCTCAGTCAAGCGCTTCTTCCCACTTATTTTAGCAATTGGTGGGGGTCTCAGCTTCTAGACCCCAACCAATCAAAACTTTTGACATCTCTCTATGACATCCCAAAAGTCTTTTTTAAATGGCGGTGACACTTTAACCTGAAGCTGTTAAATGTTTTTTTTAGGTTCATCAACTTAGGTCGGTTGACAATCTCTTCGTTGTCGTACAAGAATTCACAGATTTCCCTTTCAAGGACGTAAAGGTCAGTTCAGATAGAACAAATAGCTGCCTGCATACAGTAGATCAGTGATTTCCAGCTGCTGTAGATGGAGCACCGGGATGTCTCAAACAAGTGGGCTAGATTTACTGTTGAAAATGCACCAGAATTATGGTAGATTTTGCACCCCAAAAAATGGCTTAACAAGCTGTGCACTACATTTATTATGTGTTTTAGACACTTTTCTCACAGAGTTTTACAAAGGGGATGTGGCATGGATAAAAGATGTGTCTTCTGTAACAATGGCATAACTTAAAGGAGAACTCTGGTGCATACATTGTTATCTCCATCTGCTGGGACCCCTGTGATCTCCTGCCCGGCACCCCAACTCTCCCCTTATGCAAGGAGCGAGCTCCACTCCATGCATGGATTAATGTAGACCACCGCACAAAGCGGTGGCAGATGCGTACCCTCCATGTATCTCTATGGAAAAGAAGATACACAAGTGCTGTATCTCTGCCTTTCCCATAGAGATACATGGAGGGGGTTGTGAATAGGGGGATAAGAAAACTTTGTACCGGAGTTCCTCTTTAAGTTGACCATGCGGTAAAATTGCACTAAAATCCTGGACTCGTGGTGTTCATAACTGTGCACAATATTGAAGTTTAAAGTATGGGGAGGAACAGCAGCAGCTTGAGACAAATGAAATAGGGGATTTCAGCCTTCTGTCATTAATTGCAAATATGCTTTAACCTCCAGTAACTAACTCATTTTCAATCTTAAAGGGGTTGGTCCACTATCAGCATGTACCACCTATCCACAGGATTTGTGATATATGTCTGGTTATTCGGGTCCGATTACCATTTACTCTAAATATTCTTTTATGTCCCTATAGGAAGCTGCACTTCAGGATTTCCAGGAGCTGGCTGCAAAGCTGTCCTGGGAAAAAGCATTAAGGACCTGGGAACTAAACAATAACCTAAAAAAGAAAAAGAAGAGAAAGAAAACCAATGGCTGCAGCAAAGAGAAGAAGCAGGCAACAGCATCAGGTTCTGAGGTGCCATCAGGAGACAGTGCAGCAAAAGATGTAGAGGAGTCTCCTGCGGCATCCTCAGGACAGGAAGAGTGTAAAACTACTGACAATCACACAGAGGACACAAGTGACGACAGCACAGAGAGTAATGACACCTCCACCGATGTCAGTAATGTCCTCAAATTCCGCGTGACCTGCAACCGGGCTGGAGACAAACACAGCTTCACATCCAATGATGCTGCCAGGGACTTTGGTGGAGCGGTGCAGGAACACTTTCAGTGGAAGGCAGATATGACAAACTTTGATGTGGAGGTGAGTTTTTCCCATTTCGGGTAATGCTTAAAAGGGTATTCTGGAATCTGCTGGGACCCCTCACCATCTCCGTGCAGCACCTGCATTCTATGCAGGGCTGCTTCTCCAGTCTCGGAAACTTCTGTGTTTCCGGGTATGGAGACATGATGTCACACTACGCCCCCTCCATTCATGTCTATGGGAGGGGGCGTGATGGTGTGACAGAAGTTTCCGAGACTGGGGAAGCAGCCCCCGCATAGAATCCAGGTGCTGCAGGAGATCGCGGGGGGTCCCAGCAGCAGGCCCCCAGCGCTTAGACATCTTATCTCCTATCCATGTATAGGGAATAAGATGTATTTGGCTGGAATGCCCCTTTAAATGCCCCTTTAAATGTGTGTAAAAGTCTGTAGACAAATATATACACATCTCTGTGATCTGTCACCAGGTTCTTCTGAATATCAGCTATAATGAAATGTTGGTGGGAATTGCTCTGACCGAGGAAAGTCTGCACCGTAGAAACATTACCCACTTTGGACCAACTACACTTCGCTCCACTCTGGCTTACGGGATGCTCAGGTGTTCTCCAGTTTCATCATTGTGGTTTGAAAACAACAGTAATGTTCCCTTACTTCAGAAAAATGCCTTTGTGGTTTTATTGACCACTATAAATTATACCTGCTAGTTGACAGATTATCAGATTTTATGGGATCTGCTTCAGTCTGATGACAGATCATCACATTTTAACCTCTTAAGGACCAAGGCTGTACCTGTATGCACTAATCCTGTTACCGAAGTTTGAAGTGTGCTCACGAGCTTAGCATGCTTCATACCCAGTGGGTCCCGGATGCTTTCAGCAGCCAGGACCCACGGTTAATGCCGGACATCACTAATCGGCCGGTGCCCAGCATTAACCCTTTAGACGCCACAATCAAAGTTGATAGTGGCGTCTAAATGCGGGATCTAACGTTTGCTGATAGCTCAGCGGAGCTGATCGTGACATCCGCGGCGAAATCGCGGGTCCCGAGCAGCCTCGTGGGAGGGCCCTTACCTGCCTCCTCGCTATCCGATCAGTGCTCTGATGTCCCTGCCAGCCATAACAAGCTAGAGCAGCAGAGCACCAATAACACAGATTAATGCCAAAGTTAAGCATTGAACATTGTATGCAATCGCAAGATTGCATGTCATAGCCCTCTAAGGGAAATAAAAAAGTAAAAAAAAAAAAATTAATAAAAGTAAATTAACCCCTTATCTAATTAAGGTTTGAATAACCCCCCTTTTCCCATTTTTTTAAATATAATAATGTAATTTTTAAAAAAATGGTACGGCCGCAAATGGAAATATCCTAACTATTTAAAATATAATGTTAATTAAATTGCATGGTTGATGGCGTACACGTTAAAAAAAAAAAAAAAATACAAAAAGTCCTAAATTGCGCATTTTTGGTCACTTCATATACCATAAAAAGATTAGAGCGATCAAAAAGTCCCATCAAAACAAAAATGGTACCAATAAAAACTACAGACCACGACTACAGCACAGAAAATGAGCCCTCGTATAGCCCTGTATACAAAAAAATTAAAATCAATTAGCATACTAATTTTGGTGCAGGTAGATTTAAAAATAAACTTTAAAAATAAAACACATATTTTATTTTTATATATATATATATATATATATATATATATATATTCGGGTATCCTTGTAACCATATGGACCTACAAAATAAAGATAAGGGATCATTTTCACCGAAAAGTGTACTGCATAGAAACGGAAGCCCCTAAAAGTTGTAAAATTGTGTTGTTGTTTTTTTGTTTTTGTTTTTTTACTTCACCCTACAGTTTTTTTTTTTTTTTATTCCCTGCAAATTTTGAGATATCATTACAAAGTACAATTGGTGACGCCAAAAAACAAGCCCTCATGTGGGTCTGTAGGTGCAAAATTGAAAGCGTTATGGTTTTTAAAGGGAGGAGGAAAAACAAGGGGTAAAACAAGGGGTTAAGGGAATGGCTGTAGCTTGTACCACAACCTTAACACCTTTTTCTTTATTCTTAAGGCTCTGTGACCTGGAACCATCAGATGTCGTAATTGATCCGATGTGCGGAACAGGGGCAATCCCTATAGAGGTGAACTAGAATGAAGCTGCCTAGTGTTTTATGTATTTAACCTCTTAAAGGGGTATTCAGCCCCTAGACATCTTATCCCCTATCCAAAGGATAGGGGATAAGATGTCAGATCACCGCGGTCCCACTGCTGGGGACCCCGGGATCGCCGCTGCGGCACCGCGCTATCATTACAGCACAGAGCGAGTTCGCTCTGCACGTAATGACGGGCGATACGGGGGACGGAGCAGCGTGACGTCATGGCTCCGCCCCTCGTGACATCACGGCCCGTCCCCTTAATGCAAGTCTATGGGAGGGGGCGTGACGACCGCCACGCCCCCTCCCATAGACTTGTATTGAAAGGGGCGGGGCGTGACATCACGAGGGGCGGAGCCGTGACGTAACAATGCTCCGGCCCCTGTACCGCCCATCATTACGTGCAGAGCGAACTCGCTCTGTGCTGTAATGATAGCGCAGTGCCGCAGCGGCGATCCTGGGGTCCCCAGCAGTGGGACCGCGGTGATCTGACATCTTATCCCCTATCCTTTGGATAGGGGATAAGATGTCTAGGGGCGGAATACCCCTTTAAGGACTCAGCCCATTTGGGCCTTAAGGATTCAGACAGTTTTATTTTAACGTTTTCGTTTTTTCCTCCTCGCCTTCTAAAAATCATAACTCTTTTATATTTTCATCTACAGACTAATAATGTGGGCTTGTTTTTTGCGCAACCAGTTGTCTTTTGTAATGACATAACTCATATCATAAAATGTATGGCGCAACCAAAAAAATACTATTTGTGTGGGGAAATTCAGAAGAAAACCGCAGTTTTGCAAATTTTGGAAGGTTTCGTTTTCACACTGTACACTTTACGGTTAAATAGACGTGTTTTTTTTTTTTTATTCTGTGGGTCAATACGATTAAAATGATACCCATGATTACATACTTTCCTATTATTGTACCGCTTTAAAAAAATCGCTAACTTTTTAACCAGATTAGTGCGTTTAAAATCCCTCTTTTGCTGACCTAAAATTTTTTATTTTTCCGTATAAGCGGCGGTATGAGGGCTAATTTTTTGCGCCGTGATCTGTACTTTTTATTGATACCACATTTGAATATATAAAACGTTTAATACATTTTTATGAATAAAATGTTATAGAAAGAAAAGCATCAATTTTTGATTTTTTTTTTTTTTTACATTCACGCCATTCACCGTAAGGGATAATTAACATATTTTAATAGTTCGGATATTTACACACGCAGCGATACCAAATATGTTTTATTTGAAAAAAATTACACTTTTTGGTGGTAAAATGCGGAAAAAGGGACAATTGACATTTTTATTGGGGGAGGGGATTTCAAAATTTTTTATTTTTTACTTTTATTTTTACACTGTAATAGTCCCCATAGGGGACTATTTATTGCAATGTTTTGATTGCTAATACTGTTCAGTGCAATGCATAGGGCATAGCACTGATCAGTATTATCGGCAGATCTTCTGCTCTGGTCTGCTCGATCTCAGACCAGAGCAGAAGACGCAGGGAGATGGACGGAGGCAGGTGAGGGGACCTCCGTCCGCCATTATGGATGATCGGATCCCCGCGGCAGCGCTGTGGGCAATCCGATCATCCATTTTAGTGACCGCACTCCTGTAGGTGTCATGATCTTGATCATGGCATTTGAGAAGTTAATGGCGGACATCCGCGCGATTGCGCATGTCGGCCATCACCGGCGGGTCCCTGGCTGGTACTCCAGGGAACTGAACTTATCGAATACTTATCCCCTACAGGATAGGGAATAAGTGTCTGATCGTGGGGGGGGGGGGGGGGGGGGTCTGACCACTAGGCCACCTGTACAGTGCCCCGGCTACTTACCAGTCGTTGGTGTGCTTCATCATCCACCTTCCTGGATGAGAGCAAATGATGGCCTGCTCAGCCAATCATCAGCTGAGGCGGCACATCACTGCGTCACTTGCTCTTGTCCAGGAAGGTGAGGGCGCAGTGTTCTAAGAACGGGTAAGTAGCCGGGCCCTGCACAGGAGATCACGGGGGGTCCCAGCAGTCGGACCCCTCCCCTTGATTAGGCACTTATCCCCTATCCTATTCCATTCTCTGGAGTACTCCTTTAAAGTTTAATCACTTCATATTTCAATACATAGATGTTAGGTTGTTGTCAGTATATAGAAACACACATTGTATACATCCATAGATTGAAACTGATCATGACCTAAGACTACCACACAGCTGATGGAATTGTTACAATGTATCAGTGAGCTAGAAGTAAGAAATAATAGGAAAAAGGGTTATATGTTTAAAGAGTAGCTCCCACCATCTCATATTTATTTAACTCTATCCCTACCTATAGGTAATCTATCCCTAACCCCCTCCCTGCCTTTAAAATTTTTTTGGGGGATTTACATAGCGGTCATCTTCTGGTCTTCTTGCTTGCTGCTCTTTCCTCTCCCGGAAGCCGGCTTTCCCAGCAGGCGTCACGTCACTGACGCCTGCTAGGCAAAGACTTCCGCCCTCACTTCATCTATGCTGTGCTCACGTCGGGAGCACGCATAGATGATCAGCCAATCGCATGGCAGGCTGCTCCGGGGTCTCCTCCTGCCTGTTTATCTGTACATGTGATACCCGGGGAGGAGGAGTATAGGAGTAGCCTGCATAGCGACAGACACCTGCCGAGACCCGGGACAGAGAGTGTGTTTATTCTGCAGTGTACATGTCGGGGGCTTGGATGAATGGGCTACGCGCGACTATAACCAGCCAATGCGCGCAGCCCCGGCGTTTAATGCGCTCGCTCCCGCCTGTCTGATTGACAGGCAGGGAACGAGCGCAGCCGAAAAGAAAAAGGACTGATTTTGCCCAGCCAAAAACAGTCCTTTTTCTGGCGTGACGTCACGCCATGCTGCAGCCGGCCACTAGGAGGGTGACCCCTAGTGGCCAGTTTTTAAACGTAAATTTCACCATGAAAAAAAAAAAAAAAAATAATGGAAGTATATTAGAGATATGTTGTAGTACATAAGTACTACAACATATAAAAAAATAAAGTTGATGACAGTGCCAATTTAAAGATGTATTATTGTGGGTATTGACTTGTCCCTTTATCTTCCTGTTTATGACCATTGGTAGACACCAGAAGAAAATGATATTAGATCATCAGTACCCCGATGTTACATTCACGTGGCCACTCTAATAGGAGGAGAGGTGGGAGGGAACTTGCTCAATGGGGAAACACCTTTTTTCCCTTTTGAATTTATATCCTGCAGGGGTCACTGTACCAAGACCTGTGATCATAAATAGATAAAACAAATACTGTTATTTTAGTAAGAATTGTTGTAAAAGCTAAGTTTTAGCTATTTATGATCACTGGTCCTGGTACAGCGACTTCTTTTGAAATGTTTGACCTTTTAAGTTTGCCTTTTGGGTACTAAGTTATTTTGTTATATCCCTAAAGGGTGTCAATGAGTGGCCTGGTTGCTTCTTCATTGCTGGTGATAATAACATGAACGCAGTGAACAGAACCGCCAGCAACATCGGCTCCTTACTGAGGAAGCAGCAGAACGAGAACAGGTAACTAAGGGGATAAATATTAGCAGCTATTCAAAATGAATTATTCTATAGAAGAAAAAAAATTAGAAAAATACTGGAGAGAATGTACATATAAAAAATCTTCAGTGGTGGTGCTGATATACATAGGCCTCATTAAATACTGCCCAACATGGTCTATACATTAAGCCCTAAATGCAAGGATTTCCTTGAGTCTGAGAAGATGCTCAAAGAGTATTCTTTTTGTTTATAGGAGAGCTGGTTCACCATTATTGCTCCCACCTGAGCTGTCACCATGTTTTCCCAGACTAGTAAATACTGTAGCAATTCTGCTTAGTTATGTAGAGATGCATCCCCTTCCCATGTACAGTGATCCCTCAACTTACAATGGCCTCAACATACAATAGTTTCAACATGCAATGGTCTTTTCTGAACCATTGTAAGTTGAAACCAGACTCGGCATACAATGCTACAGACGGTCCAGATCTGTGAAACATGTCAGTGGCTGGAAGATCTGACCAATCAGAATGGGCATTCACTGGTAAAACACCTGTATTACTGAAGTGTATGCACTGACTGATGTCTGGTAGCGCCCCCTACAGTACAGGGAGGTATTACATGTTCTGTACACTTTACCTGTGACAGGGTTACCTTCTCCTTTCAACACCAGGTAAGGACGGCTCCATGTTACTTTTTAGGACATTGCGTGTACTGTACAGGACCCCGAAGAAGCTCCTGTCCTCTACATAGACCCGTGTTTCCCAAGCAGGGTGCCTCCAGCTGTTGCAAAACTACAACTCCCAGCATGCCCAGACAGCCTTTGGCTGTCCGGGCATGCTTAGAGTTGTAGTTTTGCAACAGCTGGAGGCTCCCTGCTTGGGAAACACTGACATAGACAGTGATTTACAGATCCCAGCAGATCTTTATTTTATATGTAAGGACTTGCTTTATCTATATTAGTTATCTACTTATTTTTCTTTAATCCTCACTTTTTCCTATTTTTGGATGACATTTTGGTGGCTTCAGAACCAATTACCAGGTTTCCATAGAGTTATGGTCTCAACATACAATGGTTTCAACATACAATGGTCGTCCCAGAACCAATTAATATTGTAACTTGAGGGACCACTGTATTATTTCATAACTGTGCAGATTAGTCCTTCATAAGGAGAACTGTGTGACAACTGGGGGCTGGAATAATAGCAGCTTTACCAGAAACAGATATAACTAGAAAAATGCTCTATAGAATTTTTCACAACAACACAGATGAGGACAACCTTTAACTTTTATGAAGGCTGGACAAAACCCCATAAGTGGTTCCTATGGCTTCACTTTTCTTGCTTTATGTTTGCACAGTGTCCCACAAGGGCTTCCGATTGACTCCACTCACTGGGACATTTCTCATCTGCCTCTGAGGAGTGGGAGTGTGGACGTTATAATCACAGACATGCCATTTGGGAAGAGGTAAGAGGCAGCTTCAGGAGCTGGATGAACCCAGTGTCTCCTTTCAGCGGTTGCATCAAATTTTATTATATCCACACAGAATCGGATCAAAAAAGAAGAACTGGGACTTGTACCCGGCCTGTCTCAGAGAGATGAGTCGCGTGTGCCGGGCCGGAACAGGACGGGCCGTTCTCCTCACTCATGACAGGAAATGCTTCATCAAGGTACATATGCCTTCCAGTCTTCTCTTTCTCCATATTCAGCCTTTCGCATTCTCTCTAGCATCATTCACACCCTATCTCATCCCTTGACTCCATACACAGCCTCCTTGTCCCTTATACAGTGGTCCCTCAACATACGATGGTAATCCTTTCCAAATGGACCATCGTTTGTTGAAACCATCGTATGTTGAGGGATCCGTGCAATGTAAAGTATAGGACAGTGGTCTACAACCTGCGGACCAGATGTTGCAAAACTACAACACCCAGCATGCCCGGACAGCCGTTGGCTGGGAGTTGTAGTTTTGCAACATCTGGAGGTCCACAGGTTGAAGACCACCGGTATTGGAGGTTATACCCACGTGTCCCCGCCGCTCCGGACCGTCACCGCTGCCCTGGATGTCTCCCTCCATCGCGGTCTCCGCGTCCCCGGGGGACAGGCAAGGCCTCTGCTTCCCCGGAATCCTCGCTCTCCGTCGCCGCCATGTCGTTACGCACACCGCTCCTATTGGATGATGGGACGGCGTGCGCAGCGACGTGATGACGACGATGGAGAGCGCTGACGATGCAGGGGATCCCGAAGAGGACGCGCCGGAGCCCCGATGACAGGTAAGTGATAGTCAGCGGATCACACGGGGCACCGTAAATGGCTATCCGGTGGCAGCTGAAGCAGTCTGCGCTGCCGGATAGCCGTTTATGCGATGGCCCCGACATACAAAAGCATCGTATGTTGATGCTGCCTTCAACATGTGATGGCCTCTGAGAGGCCATCGTATGTTGAAATGATCGTATGTCGGGGCCATCGTAGGTCGGGGGGGGGGGTCACTGTATCTCTGTACTTAGCCTCCCTTGTCCCCTCTGTCTTTGTAGACAGCTTCCCATGTCCTCTCTGTATCCATACACATTCATTATATTTGGGAATTATCCTTGTGGCAAGTTTACAGAGTTATATGCGGCTGGGAGAATGGGTCAGTAAAGCTATTCTGGCATTAAATTTGCACTATAGTCTTTTATCAAAAAGGGGATAAAACAGTGGAGGTATGCTTTAAACTGGCATTGAACTGGCGCTTGAATTATATATACCGTAGTGTATTATAGCTCATTATATATAACTGTAAGGACATTTACTTCTTTAAATATTCCACATTTCTTCTTTAGGCCTTGGCCAAAGCTGGACATCTGTGGAGGAAGATGCATACGGTGTGGGTAAATATAGGCGGCCTGCATGCCGGTGTTTACCTGCTGAAAAGAACTACCCTCGACTTTTCTGACTGCTCCAGTGAGAGACTAGAAGAGAATCAGCCCTTAAGCCCCAGTTCACCCGCCAAAGAAGAGTAAGAAATGTTTCCTCACAAGTAGCACCCCGAGCTGAACCCCAAAATACCCAACAACCCAGATGAAGTTGTGCAGTTTTCCCACTAAACTCCCCTGTAGCTCTAAATCCTTAAGTGATCTTCTGCCAAGTTGTCATGTATCCTAGATTTATGGGAAAGCTGGGTGCCAGTATGGCCACTATTACAGCTTGTGCTGTTCCCAGCTTCCTGAACTGCTTTTTCACACTCCCAAAAACATCTACGAAATAGGATACCCCACTTTCATATGACTGCATAACTTGGCACACCCGTTATGTAGAAAAACCTAGTAATGGTGGCCATATTGTCTTTCACAATTGATAAAATTTTGAAAATTTAGGAGACTCCAGGACCTACATTTGAGTTTTTTAAGGGGATGCTCTGTGTTGTTTCCAACTGTTTTATTTTGCCTTTAGAAAACTTGCAAACATTAGACAAGTTTTTGATGTTGGATAAAAAAAAAAATTGCAGCACCAGAGTAAAGGACTTCCATGGTGTCAGAAATATAAATACAACAATGGCCAGAGTCCTTACACTGTATTATTTCCTGGTTCTTTATTTATAAAGAAATCTAAATGGTTCATAGTTTTCTTAAGTTATTCATAGTTTAAAACCTTAAAGGGGCATTCCAGCATTACTCATCTTTGAATATGTCATAGAGGTAGAGCAGTGTTTCCCAACCAGGGTGCCTCCAGCTGTTGCAAAACTACAACTCCCAGCATGCCCGGACAGCCAAAGGCTGTCCGGGCATGCAGAGAGTTGTAGTTTTGCAACAGCTGGAGGCACCCTGGTTGGGAAACACTGAGGTAGAGTCTGGCTGCAAGTGCAGCAGTCTGTTGTTTTGAGAATTGGCAGGGTACCAGGGTCATGGAGATTTCCAAGCTCACCTCCTGCCATGTCTCTGTAGAGGTGGAATTCCCCTGTATGTAAGTTGATTTTGCAGTTCAGTTAGATTAATGACATCACCGAGGTGCCAGGGTTGGATGATGTCACTACTACATTGTTAGGACTGTGATATGTAAACATTTGTCAGTGTAATCTGCCTGAGAGGAGATATTTCAGTGGTTTCTTACTTGAAATAAAGTTCTTTCTGTTACACCTTCAGGTTCTTTTTGTTCTCAGTAGAAGATAATTGTCCTGGAAATATTAGACCCCGAGTCCTTGTCCTGTGAGAAATTCAGATTCTCTTGATGTCTTTTGCTTGTAGCACATCCTGGGTGACAACCAATGATGGTCATTAGAGATGAGCGAAGTTACAGTGATTCGATTCGTCACGAACTTCTCGGCTCGGCAGTTGCTGACTTTAGCCTGCATAAATGAGTTCAGCTTTCAGGTGCTCCGGTGGGCTGGAAAAGGTGGATACAGTCCTAGGAGACTCTCTCCTAGGACTGTATCCACTTTTTCCAGCCCACCAGAGCACCTGAAAGCTGAACTAATTTACGCAGGCTAAAGTCAGCAACTGCCGAGCCGAGAAGTTCATGACGAATCGAATCACTAAGTTCGTTCGTCTCTAATGGTAATACATGCTCGTTCCTTATCCCAACTCTGAAGCATGGTAGAGGGAACACCATGGCTTGGGGCTGCTTTGCTGCTTCAGGGCTTGGTCACCTTGCGACTATTAAGGGAATAATAAATTCAAAGTTGTATCAAAACATTTTACAGGAGATTGTAAGGGCAGCAGTCCATGACCTAAAGTTGAAGAGACATTGGGTGATACAATAAGACACACACACAAAGGCCCTAATACACATTTGTCATGTAGGCCAAACCCATTAATTTTGGCGGGACTGGCCCACCATCTAATGTGTATTTTGGTTTCCTAACTTTCCCCAAAAGATGATGTAGAGTAAGATATGGATGAAACAGTTGACTTCATCATTCTTTTGTTCACTGGGAGATAAGCTGCTCCCAGTGGAGTTTGGCAGAGGCCTATTCCCCTATCCACTCAAAACACATGGACGCTGGAAAGAGCATCCACAAAAGAATGATTGAGGAAGAAAATGTATATTTTGGAATGGCCAAGCCCTGACCTTAATGGGGTACTCCACCCCTAGACATGTTATCCCTTATCCAAGAGATATGGGATCACATGTCTGATCATTGGGGGGTCCATCCGCCCCGGATGTCCTTTGGATAGAGGATAACATGTCTAGGGGCGGTGTACCCCTGTAACTCTATTGAGATGATGAGGCATGATCTACAGAGTGCTGTATAGGCAAGGCATCCCAGAAATATTCATGAAGTGATACTCATTTGTAGGAAAGAATAGTCCAGAATTCAACATTGTGCAAATCTTATTTTTAGCTACAATACACATTTTGTGGAGGTTATTGCTGCTTAAAAAGGTTCTCTGGGTTATTGTTTACTTAATAAGAGGCATGACAAGACTGTTTTATTTATTAGTTTATATAATTGTCAAGGAGATAACAATCAGACAGCATTTTAATTCCAAAAGATTCACTTACTTCTTCTTGTAACATCTTTAAGTCTATCTTTACTACAGATCAAGCATTCTACTTATGAGACAAGAGGCCCAGAAAGAACAATTCTATAACTCCTGTCCAGAGTGCTATAATGCATAGAATAATGTAAGGAGATAAGATACTGGAAAAGAACAGAGTTAATGACTCCTTTTGACATGTGTTACTGGTGCCTAGTTATGATCTCCTCTGGCTGTTAACCTACATATGTACACGGCTGACGTCATATCATGATCTCCAGCCTAGTGGTGTACAACTGCGAAAAAAAGAAAGGGGAGAAGGTGCAGGAATCCAAATCATTCCACTGGGAGTGAGGGGAGGAGAAAGACAGCCGCTTAGCAAAGTTGGTTGTGTAACATGAGCAATGTAAAGCGCGTGTCAAGCTAATTCCATCTGCAGCCGTCCTGTCAAGAGGATATGGCTAGCAGAAAAGACTTCATAGTAAAACAGGATCACCCGGCGCTGGTCGGAACAAGAGTCCTGCACCGATCAGCGCCGGGGGATCCTGTTTTACTCTGAAGTCTTTTCTAGTGGTGTACAAGTCTCAGCTAGTAATAGCCCTGAATTAGTACATTGCAGATATGTGGATGATTCCTATAGTAACTGTCCAATTTCAAACCTTAGCAGCAGACGGCTGGCACTGGTCCTGTGTAGTTAAGCACTTCAATCTGCAGTACAGCGTAGCGGTTCAGTTCCGAGCCCTCTCCCCGTCACACCCCGGTGCTACTACCCGCGGAGAAGAAGCAACTTCCAAATACAATCGCAAGAAAGGAAAAGCGGGGGTACTCACGTTTTGGTGATCAGGTAACAGGCTTCTTTATTTCATCGGTGTAGATAAAATCATACAATAGTGGGGCGTCAGGAGACGCTAGCTATTTTGTGCCGCTCCCGGCACTTCTTCGGGTCACTGTGTTACAGGAAAAGCGGTCACTAGATGTTGCTCAGCCTTCCCTGGAAATAAATCTCCAGGTAGTAATTAGGGATCAACTGATATCGATTTTTTAGGGCCGATACCGATAATCTGTGGAGGTTAAGGCCGATAATTTATACCGATATTCCGGTATAAATTATCGGCTATTTCTCTCCCCCCTGAAGCCGCTGCAGATCATTGATATAATGCGGATGCTTTAAATCAATCAACTGTAGCGGCTTTTGCGGTGCCAGAGACCGCTGCCGCCACTTGCTTCTCTCCCCCTGCCTGTATAAAGCCCCCCTGACTTATAATACCCCCTGTCCTGTGCCCCTCACATATAATGCCCCATGTCCTGTCCCCTCAGGGGGCATTATATGTCAGGGGCACAGGACATGGGGCATTATATATGAGGGGCACATGTCAGGGGGCATTATATGTGGGGGCACATGATGGGGGCATTGTATGTGAGGGAAAAAACTTGAATATCGGCCGATAATATCGGCTGTGCTGATAATCAGTCAATTCCTAGTAGTAATAATAAAATCCAGCACATCACAATGGTTACACTATGGTGAATCATGTGCATAGAGTTTATATGTTGTTTTTTGTGCTGGTTACTGGAAGACATTCTGATAGTTAACAGTTACAGGGGATATTTGAAAAATTAAAATATCTTGCAAAAGTTCATTTATTTCAGTAATGCAACTTAAAAGGTGAAACTAATATATGAGAGAAAACAAAAGAAAAACTAAATATTATAGGGATAGTGCTAATTAAAACTTAACTTTTAATACGATAATGGTAAAAGATAGTACACACCAATAGTAAATAAATGTGGAGACAGTCGCCATTAAAACAAGTGTATAATGTCACACTTAAAGGGGTATTCCAGGGATTTTTTTTTATTTGACTATGCTACAGGGGCTGTAAAGTTAGTCTAGTTCATAATATAGTGTCTGTACTTGTGTTTGATGGTTTTCTCACAATTCTGTGATTTTCACTCCAATATTTATTTTTTACCAGCATACAAAATGACTGTTGTCTCTGTACAGCTGTAGGAACCCTGATTGAAAACCACAGGTCTTTGAATGGATGCAGCTCATTTATGTTTCAGTGGGTGGGGTGGCTGATGTGTGGGAGGGAGGAAAATGAAATTATGGGATTTGTAGTAAAAAAAAGAAAAGTCAAACAGGAAATACCAGTTCACAAAAAGCTAGCCACATTGTTCTGGTAATCTCACAACAGCCATTTAGCCCCAAGACAAGTGCAGATCCTTCCTATGCATCTCCATTACTGCCTGCCAGGTATGTACTAAAATCCCCTTATGCTGGATAACCCCTTTAACAGGCTTATCCAAAGTACTTGAGTTGTGACTCAGGATTTACACAAAGTATTATGTAGATAATGATAAAGCACTACATAATGTAATCCATATTTACACATAAAGAAAATATAGACCAGTCACAAGAGTCCAGCCTTCAACGCGTTTCTGTCAGTAAGCGGGCACTGATGTCATCAGGAGGGCTGCGGACTATAGACTCATATAATACAATAAAATGAATAATGGTTGTTCCTGCTAAATAATAATTGTAGCCTGCAAGAAAACACATATAGCCTGTAACAAATGATATACTGAGGACTAGTTTCCTGCACAATCTCGAGATGTGATCATAAAGTCAGTGTTGCCTCCCTGAGATCGGTATGCTCCAATCTGTTGTGCGATATGGTCACTCAGTTGTAAAATAGGCTGCGGAGCAGAACCTGCAAGTGTGCAGGGATCCGTACCATCTTGGCTACTGCTGCTCATTAGGTGTGGTTGCATGAGGCCGGAACAATACTCATAGCTCTTGTCAATTGTAATATATGAGAGAGACTCATTACATGTAAAGCAAGATAGTTCGAGCCGTTATTTGTCATAATTGTGATGATTATGGCTTACAGCTCATGAAAACCCCAAATCCACAACCTCAGAAAATGTGAATATTACATGAAATCATGAAAACAAGGATTGTACATAGAACAGTATCCGACCTCTGAAAAGTATAAGCATGCATATGTACTCAGTACTTGGTTTGGGCTCCTTTTGCAGCAATTACTGCCTCAATATGGTGTGGCATGGAAGCTATCAGCCTATGGCACTGCTGAGGTGTTATGGAAGACCAGGATGCTTCAATAGCGGCCTTCATCTTTTCTGCATTGTCTCATGCCTCTCATCTTTCTCTTGGCATTGCCCCATAGATTCTCTAATGGGTTCAGGTCAGGTGAGTTTGCTGGCCAATCAAGCACAGTAATCCCATGGTCATTGAACCAGGTTTTGGTGCGTTTGGCAGTGTAGGCAGAGGCAGGTGCCATGTCCTGCTGGAAAATGAACTCCGCATCCCCATAAAGCTCATCTGCGGAAGGAAACATGAAGGGCTCCAAAATCTCCCGGTAGACGGATGTGTTGACCCTAGACTTAATGATGCACTGATGACATGGCTCCTCAAATCAACACAGACTGTGGAAACATCACATCTCTATTCTTCCTCCATACTCTGGGTCCTTGGTTTCCAAATGTGATGCAACGTGCTCTCATCAGAAAAGAGGACTTTGGAGCACTGAGCGACAGGTCTGTTTTTCTTTAGCCCAGGTAAGACTCTTCTGACATTGCTTGTTGTTCAGCAGCGGCTTGACCAGAGGAATACGAAGCCCATGTCCAGGATCCGGCTGTGTGTGGTGGCTCCAGCCTCAGTCCACTCCTTGTGAAAGTCATTTTTGAATGGCCTTTTCCTGACCATCCTCTCCAGGCTGCGGTCTTCCCTGCTGCTTGTGCACATTTTTTTTCCACACTTTTCCCTTCCACATAACTTTCTATTAATGTGCTTTGATACAGCACTATGGGAACATCCTACTTTGTTTGGAATTACCTTTAGAGGCTTTCCCTCCTTATGGAGGGTGTCAGCGATGGTTTTCTGCACAACTGTCAGGTCAGCAGTCTTTCCCATGATTGTGATTGCTACTAAACCAGACTGATAGACCATTGAAATGCTCAGGAACCCTTTGCAGGGGTTATGGAATTAATTAGCTGATTAGAGTGGGACACTTTGGGGGAGATCTATCAAAACATATCCAGAGGAAAGGTGTCTGAGTTTCCCACAGCAACCAATGAGATCACTTCTTTCATTTTGCAGAGGCCTTGTTAAAAATGAAAGAAGCGATCTGATTGGTTGCTATGGGCAACTCAGCAACTTTTCCTCTGGACAGGATTTGATAAATCTCCCCCTTTGAACCTGGAATGTTGCACCTTTTCACACTATTCTAATTTTCTGAGATTGTGGATTTGGGGTTTTAATGAGCTGTAACCCATAATCCTCACAATTATGACAAATCACGGCTTGACCTATCTTGCTTTGCATGTAAGGCTTCTTTCACACTTACAAAATTCTCCGTTTTTAAACATCCGTATGAAGTTTCATCTAAAAACTGCAGTAACAAAATCCTATACGTACGTTAGAAAATCCCATTATAGTCTATGGGATTTTCTAATAGTCGCTTGAATCCGTTATAGTCAGTTATTGATAACGGACGTTATTTTGTGACGGAAGATAGTAACGGGAGAAATGGTCCATGAACTATTTCTCCCGTTACTATCTTCCGTCACAAAATAACGTCCGGGTTCAAACGACTATTAGAAAAACCCCATAGACTATAATGGGATTTTCTAACGTACGTATAGGATTTTGTTACTGCCGTTTTCAGATGGAACTTCATACGGATGTTTAAAAACAGAGAATTTTGTAGTGTGAAAGAAGCCTAATGAGTCTCTCTCATATATTAGTTTCACCTTTTAAGTTGCATTACTGAAATAAATTAACTAAAATATTAAAATTTTTCGAGTATCACCTGTATTTGACTTCTAATGAAATCAGCGCCAGTGTGAGATATGGATATAAGATTGTGAGCTCTTGGGGACTGAGTGTGGCAATTCATGTTACACAATGGCTAGGTGAGTATTTATCCTTCTGGAGGAATCCCTTCTCCTCCCTTTCCTTTTCTTTTTCTTCTTTTTTTGCTCCATTCCTGTGCTGGCTGAGTGTTGTATCCTTCCTCCTAACCTCCTTTTTTAGGTAGACGGGTACTTTTATTTTCCATTGCCTCTCTTGCAGCCATTCCATTTTCTTCTCTTTCATGTTCTCTCCACAGATGCCCTCCTGATTCCATGGTGACAATTCTCCCTGAGACGGCACTTATCTCAGTGGCAGATTACCGCATACATTAAGCGCTGATTCTGGACGGCACGGGTCCACTCAGGAATTTCCTCACTGCAGGATCCATGTGAATGGACCTTTAGGCTAAGTTTCCACTTGTTTTTTTTCTGGCAGTTTTTGGATATCTGCCACTGCAGTTTTTGAGCCAAAGTCAGAAGTGGATCCATAAGGGAGGAGAAGTATGAGTCCTTCCTTTATATGTCCTATTCCTTTTGAATACACTTCTGGCTTTCGCTCAAAAACTGCAGTGGCAGATATCCAAAAACTGCCAGAAAAAAACCAAGTGGAAACTTAGCCTTAGGGGAGATTTATCAATATGTCACTGCGTGCAGCCAGTTAAAAAAAATTATAATAATTGTTCCTTTTTCAAATAAACACCCTTGGCAAAAGTGACTGTGTAATGCAGTGCTTCATTCTCGACTTTGCAGTGGACAAGATTTATTAACTGCGTATTTTTTTTAAATATGCAAAAATAATGTGCAAATGGACATACAACATATGCCGTGCCTTAGAAAAGTGACACCCTACAGCAAGTTTTGAGGTGATTTGCACCATATTGATAAATATGACTGCACACAGCCACACAATGATAAATCTCCCCCATAGTACTTGAGGACCCTAATGACGACTACCGCTTTTTGCCTGCCACCAGATTGCACTGCATTGTTGATAGTGGGTTAAGGAAAACCTATTTCCAGAGTTACTGAGTAAAGTTGTAAATGAAGAAAGTTACATGAAATATCTCAAATTCAGAGCAATAATAAAGCAAAGATATTGGTTGACAGTTTTCTAGCAGATTCTTGGAACAAACAATACAGTATGTAACTACCGTATAATACCTAACCAAATGGGGCAACTGCAATGTTATAGAAATGGTATATTGCCAAATACAGTTCTCTATGCACAGTTGCAAGAATAAGAAACCTTTTTTGCTGCTATGGAACTTCTGGAAACCCAGTTACCAACTACATAATATTACATACTTAGTTACTGCCATTATCTCATCTTCTCCTCTCTCAAAGGGGGTTAATTAAACAACCTTTGTTGAGATATTAACATCAACCTGACAGCCCACATTACCAGCTATGCAGAAATCTTGAGTATGTTCACATAGGGCTTAAAGGGGTACTCCGGCGCTTAGACATCTTATCCCCTAGCCAAAGGATAGGGGATAAGATGCCTGATCGCGGGGGTCCCGCTGCTGGGGACCCCCGTGATCTTGCACGCCGCACCCCATTTAAAATCAGTCCCCTGAGCATGTTCGCTCCGGGTCTGATTACTGTCGATCACGGGGCCGGAGCGTTGTGATGTCACGCTCCGCCCCCTGAATGCAAGCCTATGGGAGGGGGCGTGACAGGTGTGACGTCACACGGGGCGGAGCCTTGACGTCACAACGCTCCGGCCCCGTGATCGACAGTAATCAGACCCAGAGCGAACACGCTGCGGGGACTGATTTTAAACGGGGTGCGGCATGCAAGATCGCGGGGGTCCCCAGCGGCGGGACCCCCGCAATCAGGCATCTTATCCCCTATCCTTTGGATAGGGGATAAGATGTCTAAACGCCGGAGTACCCCTTTAACTGCTCCAGATTTGTTGCAGATTTCTTCAGTTAACTTTAATAGAAAAGTAAAAATCTGCAACAAACCTGCAGCATTTCAGTCCTGTGTGAACTTACCCTTAAGGCAAGGGTCTCAATCTCCCGGCCCGCAGAACAAAATGTTGCGGCCTGAGCGCCGGGCAGGTGATTTCTTCAGGCATTTAGCCCTGCTTTGGGCAAGCAGCGCTAAATGCCGGAAGATTTCATACACGTCGGCACACACTGCTACTGAACCTATATCTCCCTGCTGCAGCCTATAACGAGCCTTCCTGGAGGGATGCGCGCGATTGGTGACGTCATTGCAGCCGCAGCGCAGGACGCCGCAAAGAAGGCTCGTTTTAGGCTGCAGCAGGGAGATGTAAGTACTGTAGCTGTGAAACTTAACTTGCCTAATAAGGGAGGACCTGCTTATCACCAGAGGCTAACCTAGCTTCTTAGGGGACATAATTGTTTAAATAGCATCTATTGGGAACCCCTACCTGATTATCAGGTTGGGCTCCCCAGTAGGTAGACAGGCCCCCAGATAGATATTACCCCCATCAGTGATGGGGATTGTATCTATCTGGAGGCTCTATACCTTCTTGGGAGCCCTAACTGATGGGGGTAATATCTATCTGGGTGCCTGTATACCTACTTGGGAGCCCTACCAGATGGGGGTCATATCTATATGGGGGCCTGTGTACCTACTTGAGAGCCCTACCAGATAGAGGTCATATCTATCTAGGGGCCTGTGTACCTACTTGAGAGCCCTACCACATGGGGTCATATCTATATGGGGGCCTGTGTACCTACTGGGGAGCTCAACCTAATGGGGGTCATATCTATCTGGGAGCATGATGGGGGCATTATATGTGAGGGGCACATGATGGGGGCATTATATGTGAGGGGCGTATGATGGGGACATTATATGTGAGGGGCGCATACCGCCCAGCCTCTACCTCCAGTGGCCCCCAGATAATTTGAGTTTGAGACCCCTGCCTTAAGGGGTCTCTAGAAGTAGAAAACAGTCTGCTGTTTTTCCAGAATCAGCACCATATCTTGTGTTGCAGTTCAGCAATATTTACTTGAATGGGGATCAGCTGCACTACCAGACATGGCCTGTATGGACAAATGTGGCACTGTCTATGGAAGAACAACAGACCTTTTTTTTTCTAGTCCTGGAGAACCCCTTTAATAGTAAATGGGGGAGATTTAGCAAACCCTGTGTAGAGTGAAAGTGGTGCAGTTACCGATAGCAACCTATTACATTGCTTATTTCTTTTCCCAGAGGCCTTAAAAATTTTTTTTTTTGAAAGAAGCGATCTGATGATTGCCATGGGCAACTGCACCACTCCTCCTCTACACAGTTTCGATAAATCTCCCCATATATGTCCAAATGGTTACAGTGCCATTCTCTTTCATTGCACTGCTTTTGTTAGTCCATGTAAATAACATGGTATACATAATGTAGATTTCAGTGCATAGTCGATACAATGTCCATAAACATTCTCGGTGTAGCAGCAATATAGCTCAAGTTCCAAAAGTTCAAGATTCAAATGTAGCTTTTGCCCAGAATGAAATCTTCTGCACGTGGAGACTTCTGCTGATTCGTATATTTTAATTGTGGGACTGCTTTTGTTAGTGTCAGTCTTTACTGTTGTTCTGATTTTGTATTCATGAACCAGGGGGCCCAGGATGAGCAGAGCCCAGGTAGATAAATAAGGTATAAGGAACTGATTCTTCTGTTGTTGGCCCATTGGTTTCTGGTAGAACCTTTCTGCTACTTGTAACATTTTCTGGATCATCCGGTAAATAAATAACACATAATTAGAGAACACAGGTCTTTACTAACACAGATTAATGCAGATCTGGCTCCACCACTGCAATTAGTGTCAAATCGAAATTTTGTAACAAGACAATGAGGCTCTTCCTGCAGGGAGATGATCCAAACATAATCAGGGGTGTAATTAGAATTTACATGAGGACCTGTGTATTATGTAGATTATAACAATCTTAAAATAAGAACTTTATCTAACAGGATAGCAGTATGTAATAGTTTTCTGCTGTGGAACTACATATCCCAGTCCATTAGTGAAAGCTGCAGACTACCACAGCCTCCTGAGACATGGGGGAATTTATCAATGCACTTACCAGAAAATTAGTGTATATGGGTAGAGTCACCCATAGAGTATATGCAGAGCCAGATTAAGAGCACCATGGGCCTGATGCTGAAGAGTTTGATGGGCCTAAAAGTGCTCGCGACCCAGCAACTGGGTTGCGGCCATTTGTGGGGCACAGTGAAACTCTATTTACTTACATTATGTGTAACACAGGTTTATCAAAACCTGTGTAGAGGAAAAGTGGTGCAGTTGCCCATAACAACCAGATTGAAACCAGGCCTCTTTAAAAATGAAAGAAGCAATCTATTTGGTTGCTATGGGCAACTGCACCACTCTTTCACTACACAGGCTTTGATAAATCTCCCCCAATGTGATGTAGGTAGGTACCTAGGTAGGTTGTTAGCTAGCTATAAAATTACACCAACCAAAATGTCCCCATAGCCATTATTTTAGAGCATTAAGTGGACTAATCCGAAGCCCCGTAAAGGAAATCTCTGGGGGGGGGGTCCTTTGAGTAGGAGACAAGTGTTTCAAAGTGATACTTCTCCTTTAAGATAATTTTCCATGACCAATGATACCAGTATACAAGGAGAAATATTATTGCCATGCACATTGCCGTTACATTGTTACTGACTAAATCCTGTATACTGAGACCAATATAACCAATAATGCCAGTATACAAGGAGGAATTTTTTCACCATACATACAGTGGGGCAAAAAAGTATTTAGTCAGCAATCAATTGTGCACGTTCTCCCACTTAAAGGGGTTCTCCGGTGCTTAAACATCTTATCCCCTATCCAAAGGATAGGGGATAAGATGCCTGATCGCGGGAGTCCCGTCACGTGTTCGCTCCGGGACTGATTACCGGCGACCACAGGGCGGGCGGCGTGTGACGTCACGCCTGCGCCCCCGTGCGACGTCACGCTCCGCCCCTCAATGCAAGCCTACGGGAGGGGGCGTGATAGCTAGCACGCCCCCTCCCGTAGGCTTGCATTGAGGGGCGGAGCGTGACGTCACACGCCGCCCGCCCTGTGGTCGCCCGTAATCAGACCCGGAGCGAACACGCTCCGGGGACTGATTACAAACGGGGTGCCGCGTGCATGATCCCGGGAGTCCCCAGTGGCAGGACTCCCGCGATCAGGCACCTTACCCCATATCCTTTGGATAGGGGATAAGATGTTTAAGCACCGGAGAACCCCTTTAAAAAGATGAGAGGCCTGTAATTTTCATCATAGGTATACCTCAACCATGAGAAACATAATGAGAAAAAAATCCATAAAATCACATTTTCTGATTTTTAAATAATTTATTTGCAAATTATGGTGGAAAATAAGTATTTGGTCAATAACAAAAGTTCATCTCAAACGTTTTCTGTAAGTCGTCACAAGGTTTTCACACACTGTTGCTGGTATTTTGGCCCATTCCTCCATGCAGATCTCCTCTATAGCAGTGATGTTTTGGTGCTGTTGCTGGGCAACACAGACTTTCAACTCCCTCCAAAGGTTTTCTATGGGGTTGAGATCTGGAGACTGGCTAGGCCACTCCAGGACCTTGAAATGCTTTTTACGAAGCAACTCCTTCGTTGCCCGGGTGGTGTGTTTGGGATCATTGTCATGCTGAAAGACCCAGCCACGTTTTATCTTCAATGCCCTTGGTGATGGAAGGAGGTTTTCACTCAAAATCTCATGATACATGGCCCCATTCATTCTTTCCTTTACACGGATCAGTCGTCCTGGTCCCTTAGCAGAAAAACAGCCCAAAGCATGATGTTTCCACCCCCATGCTTCACAGTAAATATGGTGTTATTTGGATGCAACTCAGCATTCTTTCTCCTCCAAACACAGCAAGTTGAGTTTTTACCAAAAAGTTCTACTTTGGTTTCATATGACCATATGACATTCTCCCAATACTCTTCTGGATCATCCAAATGCTCTCTAGCAAACTTCAGATGGGCCCAGACATGTACTGACTTAAGCAGGGGGACACATCTGGCACTGCATGATTTGAGTCCCTGGCGGCGTAGTGTATTACTGATGGTAGCCTTTGTTACTTTGGTCCCAGCTCTCTGCAGTTCATTCACTAGGTCCCTCCATGTGGTTCTGGGATATTTGCTCACCGTACTTGTGATCATTTTGACACCGCGGTGTGAGATCTTGCGTGGAGCCCGAGATTTAAGCGGATTATCAGTGGTCTTGTATGTCTTCCATTTTCTAATAATTTCTCCCACAGTTGATTTCTTCACACCAAGCTGCTTGCCTATTGCAGATTCTGTCTTCCCAGCCTGGTGCAGGTCTACAATTTTGTTTCTGGTGTCCTTTGACAGCTCTTGGTCTTGGCCATAGTGGAGTTTGGAGTGTGACTGTTTGAGGTTGTGGACAGGTGTCTTCAAACAGGTGCCATTAATACAGGTAACGAGTGGAGGACCACGGAGACTCTTAAAGAAATTACATGTCTGTGAGAGCCAGAAATCTTGCTTGTTTGTAGGTGACCAAATACTTATTTTCCACCATAATTTGCAAATAAATTCTTTAACCCCTTAAGGACATAGCATTTTTCCACTTTCGTTTTTTCCTCCTTAAAAAGAGGGCTAATTTTTTTGCGCCATGATCTGAAGTTTTTATCGGTACCATTTTTGTTTATCAGACTTTTTTGATCACTTTTTATTAATTTTTTTATGGTATAAAAAGTGACCAAAAATACGCTATTTTGGACTTTGTAATTTTTTTGCACGTAGGCCATTGAGCGGGCGGTTTAATTTACAATATATTTTTATAGTTCGGACATTTACGCACGTGGCGATACCACATATGTTTTTTATCTTTATTTACACAGTTTTTTTTATATGGGAAAAGGGGGGTGATTCAAACTTTTAATAGGGAAGGAGATAAATCATCTTTATTGACTTTTTTTCCACTTTTTTTTGCAATGTTATAGCCAACATAGGGGACTATAACATCCAGTACATTGATTCAATACACTGATCAATGTAATTGCATTGCAATGCATTGATCAGTGTTATCGGTGGTTGATTGCTCAAGCCTGGATTTCAGGCTTGGAGCAATCAATCACCGGTTGGATGCGCAGGGGGCAGGTAAGGCACCCTCCTGATGCGTTCTTGCTGATCGGGACATCGCGATTTTACCGCGATGGTCCCGATCAGCCCTACTGAGCTGCAGGGAAACTTTCACTTTTACTTTAGACGCGGTGATCAACTTTGATCGCCGCGTCTAAAGAGTTAATGCCAGACATCTGCCTGATAGCAGCCAGGACTGTGCGGGTATGATGCGAGCTCAGCTCCTGAGCTCGCTTCATAACCCTCCCGTGCTGCAGTGCCCTTTATAAACGGTGTTTTGCAGCAAGGGGTTATGAATCAGACAATGTGATTTTATGGATTTTTTTCTCTCACAGTTGAGGTATACCTATGATGAAAATTACAGGCCTCTCTCATCTTTTTAAGTGGGAAAACTTGCACAAATGGTGGCTGACTAAATACTTTTTTGCCCCACTGTATTACCATCATACTGTTACTGACCAAATCCTGTATACTGAGACCAATAATACCAGTATACAAGGAGCAATATTGTCACCATACATATTACCAGTATACTGTTACTGACCAAATCCTGTATACTGAGACCAATAATTCCAGTATACAAGGAGCAATATTATCACCATACATATGACCATCATACTGTTACTGACCAAATCCTGTATACTGAGACCAATATTACCAATAACACCGGTATAAAAAGGGGGAATATTATCACCATACATATTACCATCGTACTAGGCTAGGTTCACACTGCAGAATCTCCAGACGGAAAATTTCTGCCCAGAGATTTCAAGTGCGACCAGCGCTGACTGAATCAGTCGGCGTTAGGACCGCGTGGACATTGCAGTCCTCAATAGAATGCAATGTGTTCCGCAAGGATATCCGCCTGAAGAAAGAGCACCACCATTCTTCAGGCGGATATTTTAAAGCGGATTTTCACAAATTCCGCTTACAAAATTCCGAAGTATGAATTGGTAAAAGAAAAACCCCTTCACTAGGCTTGTGCATTTTAGCAAGCAGAATTTCTGCCTACAATTTCAAAGCTGAATTGCAGGCAGAAATTCCGTAGTGTGAACCTAGCCATACTGATCAAATCCAGAATATCAGGACCAATATTACCAATAGCAGTATACATGGAACAAATTATACAGCCACACAGACTAGATAACAACACCATACTGAGTAAAAACCACTATACACAGACTAACGATACCAATAATACCAGTATACAAATAATACAAGGGCCAAATAATATCGATGCATCAGGAACACACTATTTATCACACAGTGACTGTACTGTTACTGAATAAAACCACTGTACACAGACTATTATCCCTTCATACAGTGACCATATAGAGGTAGATACCAGGATCTGTATGCCATATAAGTGATTATATACAGGACCATATAACGGTAGATATCAGCTGCACACAGGATCTGTATAACATAGAAGTGATTAAACAGGGTGGGCCATTTATATGGATACACCTTAATAAAATGGGAATGGTTGGTGATATTAACTTCCTGTTTGTGGCACATTAGAATATGTGAGGGGGGAAACTTTTCAAGATGGGTGGTGACCATGGTGGCCATTTTGAAGTCAGCCATTTTGAATCCAACTTTAGTTTTTTCAATAGGAAGAGGGTCATGTGACACATCAAACTTATTGGGAATTTCACAAGAAAAACAATGATGTGGTTGGTTTTAACGTAACTTTATTCTTTCATGAGTTATTTACAAGATTCTGACCACTTATAAAATGTATTCAATGTGCTGCCCATTGTGTTGGATTGTCAATGCAACCCTCTTCTCCCACTCTTCACACACTGATAGCAAAACCGCAGAGAAATGCTAGCACAGGCTTCCAGTATCCGTAGTTTCAGGTGCTGCACATCTCGTATCTTCACAGCATAGACAATTGCCTTCAGATGACCCCAAAGATAAAAGTCTAAGGGGGTCAGATGGGGAGACCTTGGGGGGCATTCAACTGGCCCACGACGACCAATCCACTTTCCAGGAAACTGTTCATCTAGGAATGCTCGGACCTGACACCCATAATGTGGTGGTGTGCCATCTTGCTGGAAAAACTCAGGGAACGTGCCAGCTTCAGTGCCTAAGGAGGGAAACACATCATCATGTAGCAATTTCGCATATCCAGTGGCCTTGAGGTTTCCATTGATGAAGAATGGCCCCACTATCTTTGTACCCCATATACCACACCATACCATCAATTTTTGTGTTCCAACAGTCTTGGAGGGATCTATCCAATGTGGGTTAGTGTCAGACCAATAGCAGTGGTTTTGTTTGTTAACTTCACCATTCACATAAAAGTTTGCCTCATCACTGAACAAAATCTTCTGCGTAAACTGAGGGTCCTGTTCCAATTTTTGTTTTGCCCGTTCTGCAGCACCTGAAACTACGGATACTGGAAGCCTGTGCTAGCATTTCTCCTGCGGTGTTGCTATCAGTGTGTGAAGAGTGGGAGAAGAGGGTTGCATTGACAATCCAACACAATGGGCAGCACATTGAACACATTTTATAAGTGGTCAGAAACTTGTAAATAATTCATAAAAGAATAAAGTTACGTTAAAACCAAGCACATCATTGTTTTTCTTGTGAAATTCCCAATAAGTTTGATGTGTCATATGATCCTCTTCCTATTGAAAAAACAAAAGTTGGATTCAAAATGGCCGACTTCAAAATGGCCACCATGGTCACCACCCATCTAGAAAAGTTTCCCCCCTCACATACTAATGTGCCACAAACAGAAAGGTAATATCACCAACCATTCCCATTTTATTAAGGTGTATCCATATAAATGGCCCACCCTGTACTTCAGCGCTGCACTCACTATTATGCAGGCCTTATCTCCCAGCATTACCTGCTTGTTCATTGAGTGCACAGAGGTTCCTCTGGTAATTCGGAGTCTGTCGCATTACCCCTTATATCACATTTTCATCCCTTGCTCATTGTATGTAATTTTGCAGTGTGGAAGTAGAAAATTCCAAACACATTACTGGAATGTTTTCTGGGAAAAAGCAGGTTGTCATTCTGCAAGGCTGGGTTCATACTGGGTGATCGTGGTGAAGTAAGCAGGTGCATGACTACCAGATCTCAAAACCATCAATATATATACTGGCCACATAGCAAAGAAAGAAAGGCCAAAGCTAGACCTAAATCACACCCAAGAAAAAGAAGAGAATACATTCTTGTGGCTCATAAAAGCTCATTTGATTGAAAAGATTCTTGTTTAAAACATAAGGAGATATCACTCATCATAAAGTGAATGAAAAAAGGTAATGTTATTAACAACACATAGAAACGTAAACCAAACTCACCACTAGTAGGCTCAATAAATGGCCACAGAAAGCAATAACAAAGAAAAGTAATATGAGTTGCCTAAGCTATAGTGGCATATTAATGAAAAAAGGAACCACTCAGAAAACACAACGTAAATTACATTTTTCTATGGCCCCTAGGCACCTGTATTTAGCGAGAGCCCCAGTGCTGTAGCACGTTATGTAGTTTTCATGTTAAATATGGATGCCTAGAAGAAGGTCAGGACTCCTAGTGCTCAGTTAAGAGCAGTCAGGAGCACAGCCTGTGGATAGTCCATGCAGCTATTTACAAACCGAATCGATAATAAAAGTACTTTAGAAAAATGATTGTAGGGCCAGTCTTGCACTATAATCATTTTACATCTAGAATTACAGGTGCACTTTCGTTTTACACCTGTAATATTAGTCTGATAACTTTCAGGCGGAGGAACTTCTTTCCATTTGTACCAATAAGTGTAGGTTTATACTACGTTTTAGTGCTTCTATTACAGGTATCTGCCAGCATCCTGACAAGAATGGAATGCTGATGTATACTGTGACGGAAAGCAGCAGGTGACAGTTATTTAAATGTCCCTAGGAACTCCATTCGGGCCATATAGGCTATTTTAAGCAGAGTGGACAACGCACCAAACCATGCTTTTGGGTCCACTTAAAATAGCATATACGGCCTGTGTCACTAGGGCCATTGAAATCAATGGCACCTTGGCGGGGTGCCGATGGATACCTGTGACGAAGGCACTAAGCCCAGTATTAACCTAGCTTAAGCACTCTAAATTTAGAAGCCTTCAGAGGACATGGATAGCCTTTAAAGTTTAACATTTACACCCGGCTGTGCCTGTGGACTCTGAACTCCCCTCAGCTCACCTAGACTCTCATGATAGATGCCTTTGACTAGCTGCTGTTCGATGCACCTTTGTTTTTATAGACCAATTATTTTTGACTATTCTTGTTTTCCTCTCTTCTTGGTTTATTATGGCCTTACTTCCATAGTCTTGACCTGTTAAAATATGTTCCCCCTGATCGCTGACTGCACCGCCAGTTCTCTGCGCGACAGCGAGACTCCGGCTCGAGAAACTGGTGGGAAATTCGAACGTCAGACCACACCACATCCACAAAAACGTAACGTCACGCCTACCCCCCACCCACAACACCTATATGCCCCACCTAGTAGTTTACAGGCGGAAATACTCCAGCCCCTCGCACATATACAGCCTGATAGGCTTAACACATAATGTAAAATCGCTTATCAGATTCATTCTCTTTAGTATCTAAGATGGGGAGGATTCATCAAACCTTGTGCAAAGCACCAGTGAAACAGATGCCTCTGGCAACCAATCAGTTTCCAGTTTTCATTTTTGAAAAGGCCTGTGAAAAGTAAAAGCTGGACGCTGATTGGTTGTTATGGAAAACTGCCCTACTGATCCCCTGCAGAAAGCCTCTTATATCTCCCCTTAGCCTAGGTTCACACTTTGGAATTTCTGACAGGACAAAATCCGTGTGGAGATTCCAAGTGCGGCCTGCGCTAGGACACTGCAGTCCCCATAGATGGCAATGTCTGTTGTTTTCAAGTGCAGCCAGCTCTAGGACACTGCAGTCCCCATAGATGGCAATGTCTGTTGTTTCCAAGTGCGGCCAGCGCTAGGACACTGCAGTCCCCATAGATGGCAATGTCTGTTGTTTCCAAGTGCGGCCAGCTCTAGGACACTGCAGTCCCCATAGATGGCAATGTCTGTTTAATCCAAGTGCGGCCAGCTCTAGGACACTGCAGTCCCCATAGATGGCAATGTCTGTTGTTTCCAAGTGCAGCCAGCTCTAGGACACTGCAGTCCCCATAGATGGCAATGTCTGTTGTTTCCAAGTGCGGCCAGCGCTAGGACACTGCAGTCCCCATAGATGGCAATGTCTGTTGTTTCCAAGTGCGGCCAGCGCTAGGACACTGCAGTCCCCATAGATGGCAATGTCTGTTGTTTCCAAGTGCGGCCAGCGCTAAGACACTGCAGTCCCCATAGATGGCAATGTCTGTTGTTTCCAAGTGCGGCCAGCGCTAGGACACTGCAGTCCCCATAGATGGCAATGTCTGTTGTTTCCAAATGCAGCCAGTGCTAGGACACTGCAGTCCCCATAGATGGCAATGTCTGTTTAATCCAAGTGCGGCCAGCTCTAGGACACTACAGTCCCCATAGATGGCAATGTCTGTTGTTTCCAAATGCAGCCTGTGCTAGGACACTGCAGTCCCCATAGATGGCAATGTCTGTTTAATCCAAGTGCCGCCAGCTCTAGGACACTGCAGTCCCCATAGATGGCAATGTCTGTTTAATCCAAGTGCAGCCAGCTCTAGGACACTGCAGTCCCCATAGATGGCAATGTCTGTTGTTTCCAAATGCAGCCAGTGCTAGGACACTGCAGTCCCCATAGATGGCAATGTCTGTTTAATCCAAGTGCGGCCAGCTCTAGGACACTGCAGTCCCCATAGATGGCAATGTCTGTTTAATCCAAGTGCGGCCAGCGCTAGGACACTGCAGTCCCCATAGATGGCAATGTCTGTTTAATCCAAGTGCAGCCAGCTCTAGGACACTGCAGTCCCCATAGATGGCAATGTCTGTTGTTTCCAAGTGCGGCCAGTGCTAGGACACTGCAGTCCCCATAGATGGCAATGTCTGTTGTTTCCAAATGCAGCCAGCGCTAGGACACTGCAGTCCCCATAGATGGCAATGTCTGTTGTTTCCAAGTGCGGCCAGTGCTAGGACACTGCAGTCCCCATAGATGGCAATGTCTGTTGTTTCCAAATGCAGCCAGCGCTAGGACACTGCAGTCCCCATAGATGGCAATGTCTGTTGTTTCCAAGTGCGGCCAGCTCTAGGACACTGCAGTCCCCATAGATGGCAATGTCTGTTGTTTCCAAATGCAGCCAGTGCTAGGACACTGCAGTCCCCATAGATGGCAATGTCTGTTGTTTCCAAGTGCGGCCAGCTCTAGGACACTGCAGTCCCCATAGATGGCAATGTCTGTTGTTTCCAAGTGCGGCCAGCGCTAGGACACTGCAGTCCCCATAGATGGCAATGTCTGTTGTTTCCAAGTGCGGCCAGCTCTAGGACACTGCAGTCCCCATAGATGGCAATGTCTGTTTAATCCAAGTGCGGCCAGCTCTAGGACACTGCAGTCCCCATAGATGGCAATGTCTGTTGTTTCCAAGTGCAGCCAGCTCTAGGACACTGCAGTCCCCATAGATGGCAATGTCTGTTGTTTCCAAGTGCGGCCAGCGCTAGGACACTGCAGTCCCCATAGATGGCAATGTCTGTTGTTTCCAAGTGCGGCCAGCGCTAGGACACTGCAGTCCCCATAGATGGCAATGTCTGTTGTTTCCAAGTGCGGCCAGCGCTAAGACACTGCAGTCCCCATAGATGGCAATGTCTGTTGTTTCCAAGTGCGGCCAGCGCTAGGACACTGCAGTCCCCATAGATGGCAATGTCTGTTGTTTCCAAATGCAGCCAGTGCTAGGACACTGCAGTCCCCATAGATGGCAATGTCTGTTTAATCCAAGTGCGGCCAGCTCTAGGACACTACAGTCCCCATAGATGGCAATGTCTGTTGTTTCCAAATGCAGCCAGTGCTAGGACACTGCAGTCCCCATAGATGGCAATGTCTGTTTAATCCAAGTGCCGCCAGCTCTAGGACACTGCAGTCCCCATAGATGGCAATGTCTGTTTAATCCAAGTGCAGCCAGCTCTAGGACACTGCAGTCCCCATAGATGGCAATGTCTGTTGTTTCCAAATGCAGCCAGTGCTAGGACACTGCAGTCCCCATAGATGGCAATGTCTGTTTAATCCAAGTGCGGCCAGCTCTAGGACACTGCAGTCCCCATAGATGGCAATGTCTGTTTAATCCAAGTGCGGCCAGCGCTAGGACACTGCAGTCCCCATAGATGGCAATGTCTGTTTAATCCAAGTGCAGCCAGCTCTAGGACACTGCAGTCCCCATAGATGGCAATGTCTGTTGTTTCCAAGTGCGGCCAGTGCTAGGACACTGCAGTCCCCATAGATGGCAATGTCTGTTGTTTCCAAATGCAGCCAGCGCTAGGACACTGCAGTCCCCATAGATGGCAATGTCTGTTGTTTCCAAGTGCGGCCAGTGCTAGGACACTGCAGTCCCCATAGATGGCAATGTCTGTTGTTTCCAAATGCAGCCAGCGCTAGGACACTGCAGTCCCCATAGATGGCAATGTCTGTTGTTTCCAAGTGCGGCCAGCTCTAGGACACTGCAGTCCCCATAGATGGCAATGTCTGTTGTTTCCAAATGCAGCCAGCGCTAGGACACTGCAGTCCCCATAGATGGCAATGTCTGTTGTTTCCAAGTGCGGCCAGCTCTAGGACACTGCAGTCCCCATAGATGGCAATGTCTGTTGTTTCCAAATGCAGCCAGTGCTAGGACACTGCAGTCCCCATAGATGGCAATGTCTGTTGTTTCCAAGTGCGGCCAGCTCTAGGACACTGCAGTCCCCATAGATGGCAATGTCTGTTGTTTCCAAGTGCGGCCAGCGCTAGGACACTGCAGTCCCCATAGATGGCAATGTCTGTTGTTTCCAAGTGCGGCCAGCTCTAGGACACTGCAGTCCCCATAGATGGCAATGTCTGTTTAATCCAAGTGCGGCCAGCTCTAGGACACTGCAGTCCCCATAGATGGCAATGTCTGTTGTTTCCAAGTGCAGCCAGCTCTAGGACACTGCAGTCCCCATAGATGGCAATGTCTGTTGTTTCCAAGTGCGGCCAGCGCTAGGACACTGCAGTCCCCATAGATGGCAATGTCTGTTGTTTCCAAGTGCGGCCAGCGCTAGGACACTGCAGTCCCCATAGATGGCAATGTCTGTTGTTTCCAAGTGCGGCCAGCGCTAAGACACTGCAGTCCCCATAGATGGCAATGTCTGTTGTTTCCAAGTGCGGCCAGCGCTAGGACACTGCAGTCCCCATAGATGGCAATGTCTGTTGTTTCCAAATGCAGCCAGTGCTAGGACACTGCAGTCCCCATAGATGGCAATGTCTGTTTAATCCAAGTGCGGCCAGCTCTAGGACACTACAGTCCCCATAGATGGCAATGTCTGTTGTTTCCAAATGCAGCCAGTGCTAGGACACTGCAGTCCCCATAGATGGCAATGTCTGTTTAATCCAAGTGCCGCCAGCTCTAGGACACTGCAGTCCCCATAGATGGCAATGTCTGTTTAATCCAAGTGCAGCCAGCTCTAGGACACTGCAGTCCCCATAGATGGCAATGTCTGTTGTTTCCAAATGCAGCCAGTGCTAGGACACTGCAGTCCCCATAGATGGCAATGTCTGTTTAATCCAAGTGCGGCCAGCTCTAGGACACTGCAGTCCCCATAGATGGCAATGTCTGTTTAATCCAAGTGCGGCCAGCGCTAGGACACTGCAGTCCCCATAGATGGCAATGTCTGTTTAATCCAAGTGCAGCCAGCTCTAGGACACTGCAGTCCCCATAGATGGCAATGTCTGTTGTTTCCAAGTGCGGCCAGTGCTAGGACACTGCAGTCCCCATAGATGGCAATGTCTGTTGTTTCCAAATGCAGCCAGCGCTAGGACACTGCAGTCCCCATAGATGGCAATGTCTGTTGTTTCCAAGTGCGGCCAGTGCTAGGACACTGCAGTCCCCATAGATGGCAATGTCTGTTGTTTCCAAATGCAGCCAGCGCTAGGACACTGCAGTCCCCATAGATGGCAATGTCTGTTGTTTCCAAGTGCGGCCAGCTCTAGGACACTGCAGTCCCCATAGATGGCAATGTCTGTTGTTTCCAAATGCAGCCAGTGCTAGGACACTGCAGTCCCCATAGATGGCAATGTCTGTTGTTTCCAAGTGCGGCCAGCTCTAGGACACTGCAGTCCCCATAGATGGCAATGTCTGTTTAATCCAAGTGCGGCCAGCGCTAGGACACTGCAGTCCCCATAGATGGCAATGTCTGTTGTTTCCAAGTGCGGCCAGTGCTAGGACACTGCAGTCCCCATAGATGGCAATGTCTGTTGTTTTGGTTAATTTCCAACCAAAGGGGGAGATTTATCAAAACCCATGCAGATGAAAAGTTGACAAGTTGCTCATAGCAACCAATCAGGTCACTTCTTTCGTTTTTAAAAGGCCTCTGAAAAATGAAAGAAGCGATCTGATTCGTTGCTATGGGCAACTGGTCAACTTTTCTTCTACACAAGTTTTGATAAATCTCCCCCTTCTAAATTCCTATGTAAACCTAGCCTCAAGCAAATGTGCCAAATGTCCGCCCGTATTCGGGTGTGTGAACATGGTAATTCTAAAAGTGATCACAAAGCTCGCTCCCCAAAAAATAAATAAATAAAATAAAAAAGAAGAAGCTCTGACTGAGGGGAATGAATGAAATGAATGTATGCCAGCTGTAATATTCGCCTGCACTAAACTACAAATCCCACAATGCCGTTCACCTTGCAGCGACGTGCAGGCTGGCTTACGTGGTGGCGTGCGTAACGTCGCTGCTAGTTGCTATGGTGACACGTCGAGGCCTGGCTGGAGTTTTGAATCCTCGGGATGCATCCAGAAGTTCTGCAGCTGAACGGCGTCCCTCAGCTCCGGTCCGTTAACAGCCGGCAGCTCACCCAGGTTGTGTTCTGTAACCGGAGCCCCCGGACCGTGCAGCCCATCTGGGTGAACTTCCAGGGAGACCCGCAGCCCTATCCCGTGCTGGCACCCGGCACCGGCCGCAGGATGAACACCTACCTGGGTATATGAGCTTTCGGCTTCTCCTGTTCTGATTGGTGGTAACGCATGGAATGCTGTACACACTGTGCGGCTCTGTCCTGTCCTGATAGTGGGGACCTGCAGTTTTTATACAATAAAGCTTCATTATGGTATAGAGCAGTGTTTCCTAGCCAGGGTGCCTCCAGCTGTTGCAAAACTACAACTCTCAGCATGCCCGGACAGCCTTTGGCTGTCCGGGCATGCTGGGAGTTGTAGTTTTGCAGCAGCTGGAGGCACCCTGGTTGGGAAACACTTATAGAGAAAAGTTCTGCCACTTTCTCATGTTGTTTGTTTCACCATTGTCAGGATCTCTGCTTGCTGTCAGTGAGTTAAAACCTTCCCATTGACATACCCAGACTATTTCTTTGGCTTCTTGCAAAGCAGAGTGTATATAAAACCCCGTAACAGGAGTGGGTCAATTCACTGACAGCAAACAGGGCCTCCTTCCCTCCGCGCTCTGTATTGTCACCTGGGATCTGAACCTTTGTCACTCCACAATCTGGTCTGAGACTCTTTCTGTTTCTCTCCGGTCCCACAGGTCATATTTGGTTGTTTCGGGAAGTGGACACAGACGTGGCGCTAAACGTCAACAAGAAAGAGATCTACATCCCCTCCCCGAATGTGAACGGACAGCCTGCCATTGTAAAGATCTGCCTGCCAGGTAACGTCACGTGCACATCAGATCACTGTTTCCAAACCAGGGGGCCTCCAGTTGTTGCAAAACTACAATTCCCAGCATTCCAGGACAACCGTTGACTGTCCTGTCATGCTGGTAGTTGTTGTGCAACAGCTGGTGGCCCCCTGGTCTGGAAACAGATCTAGAGCAGCGGTAGGCAGCCCTCAGCACTGCAGATGTTGTGAACTACATCTCCCATTATGCACGTACAGACAAATTGCTGCCAAAGCATCATTGGAGATATAGTCCAAAACATTTGCAGTGCCGAAGGTTGCCTATGTCACTATGTCACTATTCACACAGTGTAAAACGAGCCATAGGTTTTACAAAACTACCAGTAATGTCTGGTCTCAAAATCCCTACACGTTACAGTTCTAGGGTCTGTTCACACTTGCAGTATACTGCGCAGGATTTGAAGCTGTGTTCAGTCATTTAGATTACATTGAAATCTGCAGCTTCAAATTTGGCGCATCAAATTTGTGCAGGATACTGTACATGTGAATATACTCATAAAGAGGTTTTGGAGAATTTAATTTTTCTTTAGCCATTGAGTTATAATACTGTGTAATCTGCTTCTATTAATCGACTTGCGCTGCTTTGCTCCGTTTTCATGCACGGGACCTGCACCCGGAAGTGCTGTAGTACAAGTGGGGGAGATTTGTCAAAACCTGTCTAGCTGAAAAGTGTAGCAGTTGTCCATAGCAACCAATTAGATTGCTACTTTTATTTTTCAGAGGCCCAAATAAAAAATAAGCCATCTGATTGCTGTGGGTAACTGCTCCACTTTTCCTCTTACCAGGTGTCCCTAAATCTCCCCCATTCTTCTTATTTTACTATTATCTCTGATCTTTCCCAGCATTTCATACAGCCAGAATTATATATATATATATATATATATATATATATATATATATTATTTTTTTTCTCTTTGGGACCAGTTCATTTGAGGAGCCTGCTTGTTAAAAATCTCCATTTTAAAAACTGCACCTATCAAAGTATTTAAAATGACTTTTAGGAAGTTTATTAACCTTTTAGGTGTTTCACAGAAATAAACGCAAAGTAGAGGTGGACTTTAAATGGCACCTGTGGCCATTTGTACTGGTATAATTCTTTCTTTATATAGTGCACACAAACCCCTCCCCAGTCTGGAGTTATTAAAAATTGAGGTCTTTATTCACACAATTCACACTTTGTGTGAATAAAGACCTGAATTTTTTCACCCTACTGGAGTGTGCTGCTGTACACTCGTACAGTAACTATATAATGTATAATGTTTAGGGACGGTGCTCGCATCATGCACTGTAGATCCCGGGTGCTATCAGCAGCAAGTGACCCGACGGTAATGGCAGACATCAGCTATCGCGCTGATGTCCGCCATTAACCCCTCAGATGCTGCGGGGATGGGATCATCCAAGATGGCTCTGACCGTCATCACAGGGTCTTTTTCTCTGGTCTGGCATTGAGCAGACCAGAGAAGATCGCCGATAATACTGATCAGTGCTATGCCTATAGATATTAATAAATATATAATCTCACAAAATCACACAAAACGTCACTAATATACTTCGATGGGGATAAAGACATGGTACAAAAAAGTAGTGCATGCAGAACTTTTCTATCCCAGAAATTTTACACAAATGTACTGGGGACAAAAACAGGACCACACTGACATACTTTTGCCAACTTTTACATAATGGAAGTCTATGGGTATATCATGTCATATGTTAGGTACCATTTAATCACATCTCCTGGTGTACTGCTGTGGTATGGATGTGAACAAGCCCTAAAACCAGCTTTTTTTTTTTTATTTTATTTTTTTTGTTCTTTAAGAGCTGAGGAATGTTCTCTCAATTACCCAAACTGCAAGAAAAAGTGCAAACGTGTTACACTGAAAAAGCGTGCACAGAGGGTGCAGTCTATCGGAAGCCCTTCTCCGAAAGGAGAGAGGCCCCCCAACAAACCTTACCCTTCCCCTCCGGCCCAGAAGGCACCTGCGAGGTTCCAGGATCAATGTCCCTTTTTGCCGAAGCTACTAAGAGACCACAAATGCTCCCGGTGTTAACCAAGTATCTGGCTACAGAACTGTTAAACAGTCGGTACCCTGCAGGGAGGTGCAGAACCTAATGGCCACACACCTCCCCTAGACCGCCAGAAGGGCTACCACACAAACGTACCCCTGCCCAATGACCAGACCCAGAGGGAACAGGTATCGTCGGGGCAGCTGTTGAGCTGTTGACAGAGAAATGCAATGCAATATTTATCCGCCTAATTCTGACGTTTTTAGAAACACTCCATACCTAGCCCTTGTGCGCTACTTGACTCAGAGACAGGCCTCAGACATAAAGGAGCACTTTGTAAATTTTGGGGACCTCTTTTTGTGTAGGATATTTTGTCGACATATCTAATTGCCAGACCTTTTAGCAAGACAAGTTGATGTTTTCATTAGCACCATTCTGGTGTACATGTGACACCCTGGCTCTGATTTATCTAAATGTGTGACCGAAAAAGTGGAGAGATTTCATCCATAGCGACCAACCACAGCTCAGCTTTCACTTTACCACAGCTCATGAAAATAGGAAAGCTGTGATTGGTTGCTGGGGGCGATATCTCTCCCTTTTTTTTTTTAAGGGTTTATTACTTTAATAGTATAAAAAAAAATTTGGCTTAATAAAAAAAAAAAAAAAAAAAAAAAATCACAGCTCAGCCTTTATTTTACCAGAGCTTATTAAAGAGGATCTGTTGTCACTCGTGTTGCTGTACCCAGTAGATAGCTTAGGGGGGGCTGATCACCTATATGTTTACCTCATGTTGAACAGGGGAGAAAAACAAAAGTGACTATTGTAGCATGTCATCCTCTGAACATTATTATAAAACAGAAATCCTTTTAAATAATTGGTTTTTTTTCTGTTATAGTTTTTACCTTGAAAGATTGCTGCCTTCAGGTGATCAGGAACCTGGTGAAGCCGGAAGATTACAGAAAACTGGAAATCGTAGCCTCACTCTACGATGATCTAGATAACCGTCCAAACATCGAGAAGGATTTGCGCCGCCTGGCCATTCACTTCAGAGATGGGATAATGCCAGAAAATGTGTAATCTTTTTATAGGCGAAGAGGTTTATGTAGTTGGATGGCGACTTCTAATCTAGATTTTCCCATCGCTGGTCCACTCCTCAGACCAAGACGTTTGGCTGAATATAAGACTGAGGCTGGAGAGGTGAAAGCTCAGCCTAAACCTTGTGCACAGATGCTGCCATCTATTACTGACCTGTAACATGGAGCAGGAGACTGAGGTTGGAGGGGGAGACAGGTCAGGAAGATCCAAATGCAATATATCCCAGTATCATGTGTAGCTATAAAACTCCATGACTGGCTGCAGGTTTTTTTAAAAGCAGCGGCAGATGTTTGCTTCTTAAATGGAATTGAACCTTGAAGTCTATTTTCCATTCATATGTTCTATATATGTTTAATATGTTCTATTGCTCCCTGTTGTCAGCCAGTGGCTGACTATAGAACTGTTTTCTTCATTTCAAGGAGAGAAACCTTTCTGCCCCCCATGATATGTCACATTTACATATCTCCTGTGCTGTGAGCCTCTACAAACATAACTGTGACTGGTATCTGCGGCTCCTCTATTAACACGGTTGCATTAGAAGTGCCAGGTTTTTACAGGCAGCGGCCCTTTGTAATGTACATTGTCATCATGTGAGATTGGGCGCTAAGAAAGGAGCAGAGCTGTAGCTCTACCATGAGTCAGCTGCCGCTAAGACCTTTTAAAAAGGAAGTGTACATTGTTTTTGGGAAAAGAGAAAAACAAGCTGGTTGTATTAACTCCTTAAGGATGCATACCTGTACGCCCTGTGCCCGCTCCTCTTCTAAACCTGCATCATTACGTCAAATGTGAATTACCCCCTTCCGTAATAAAAGGAATCACCCTATTCCAAAAAAAAAATATATATATATATAACATTTGTGGTATTGCAGTGTGCATAAATGTCTGAACTTTAAAAATATAACGTTCATTAAACCGCACTGTTAATGGCGTATACCAAAGTCCAAAATTGCATATTTTTGGTCCCTTTTTATACCCTAAAAAAATGATAAAAATTCGAAAGTCTCAAAAACAAAAATGGTACAAAAAAAATACAGATCACAGCGCTACAATGAGCCCTCACACATCCCTGTATACAGAAAGATTTAAAAAGTGTTATAGGGGGTCAGAATAGGACAATTAAACGTAATAATTAGATTACAAAGTAAAATTGGTAGCGCAAAAAAACAAGCCCTCATATTGGTCTGTAGGTGGAAAACTAAAAGTGTTATGATTTTTAGAAGGTGAGGAGAAAAAATGAAAAAACCCTGAGTCCTTTAACCTGTTAAGGACCAAGGATGTACCGTTACGTCCTGAGTTCTTTCCCTTTCTATAACACGGGGCCACAACTGCCGGGACCCGTGGCTAATAGCGCGTGGCAGTGATCGCGGTTCCGCGCGCTATTAACCCTTTAGACGCGGCGTTCAAAGTGAAACCATGCCCGTTAGCTCAGGGAGCTGTTCGGGACCGCCGCGGCGATTAACACCTCCCCTAATAAAAGTTTGAATCACCCCCCTTTTCCCATTAAAAAAAGAAAACTGTGAAAATAAAAATAAACATGTGGTATCACCGCGTGCGAAAATGTCCAAATTATAAAAATATATTGTTGATGAAACCGCACGGTCAATGGCGTACGCGCAAAAAAATTCCAAAGTCCAAAATAGTGCATTTTTGGTCACTTTTTATATCAATAAGTCCTATCAATGCAAAAATGGTACCGCTAAAAACTTCAGATCACGGCGCAAAAAATGAGCCCTCATACCGCCCCATACACGGAAAAATAAAAAAAGTTATGGGGGTCAGAAGATGACAATTTGAAACGTATACATTTTCCTGCATGTATTCATGATTTTTTTCAGAAGTACGACAAAATCAAACCTATATACCGTATTTATCGGCGTATAACACGCACTTTTTAGGCTAAAATTTCCTGGGGGTGTATCGGGGTATACACGCGCACACACGCACCCTCATTTTACCATGGATATTTGAGTAAAAAACTTTTTTTTACCCAAATATCCTTGGTAAAATGAGGGTGCATGGTATACCCCGATAAATACGGTAAGTAGGGTATCATTTTAATCGTATGGACCTACAGAATAATGATAAGGTGTAATTTTTACCGAAAAATGTACTGTGTAGAAATGGAAGCCCCCAAAAGTTACAAAATGGCGTTTTATTTTTTTTCAAATTTGTCTCACAATTATTATTTTTTTTTTTTTTTTTCAGTTTCGCCGTCGATTTTTGGGTAAAATGACTGACGTCATTACAAAGTAGAATTGGTGGTGCAAAAAATATGCCATCATATGGATTTTTAGGTGCAAAATTGAAAGAGTTATGATTTTTTAAAGGTAAGGAGGAAAAAAAGAAAAATGCAAAAACGGAAAAACCCCGGGTCCTTAAGGGGTTAAGGGCTCAAAAGAAGCCATGATTGCTCAGCAATTTTGCTAGCATATCACAACATTGTTTAGTCAGTGAATGTAAGCAGTCACATGCTACCTGCACAGTATTTCAATGGATAGTTCCAATCGAAAAAGTGTGGGCAAGTGTCTCAGTAATTCTAAAATGCTAATTATAAACTGCTAGAGGATAATTTGCCCATAGCAACCAGTGGGATTCCTGCTCTCATTTTCTAAACCAGTGGTCTTCAAACTGTGGCCCACCAGATGTTGCAAAACTACAATTCCCAGCATGCCCGGACAGCCGTTGGCTGTCTGGGCATGCTGGGAGTTGTATTTTTGCAACATCTGGAGGGCCACAGTTTGAAGACCGCTGTTCTAAACCACTAACTTTGTTAGAGTGGGAAATCCATCTTTCATTTTCTTATGATAAATCTCCCCCTTTTGATGATTCGGTTCTGTTGTATATTGTAAATTTGGCGCTAAGGGATACACACATTATACAACTCTATACATTCCAGTGGCCGATACTGTGAGGTTGGACGTCATTCGGTGATGAGAATCTATTAGCTCTGCTAGTTCTATGCATTTATTTTGTATTATTTGTACAGATTTCTTCATTTTATATGTTGAAATTTATTTCTATCCAGTGTATATATATATATATATATATATATATATATATATATATATATATATATATAATGTGTGTGTATAAAATAAAATAAAAAATTCTTTTTTATAAAATGGATTGTTTAATCCTTTTAAGAAGTCACTGAGCCTGTATAAAAGTGAAAATGGTTATTATATATGTTATGTCCATTTAAAGGGCAGATTCACTACCATGTTCACTCATTGCAGAAATTTCTGCCACAGAAAATCAGTCCCATACCTCCATAGCAATGAGAGAAATTTTGCGTCAGGTGCATGGATTTGTGTTCTGTCATTTAAAAAGAACTATCTTAGGGCCGCATTCACACGGCAGAATTTCTGCACTGAATTCTGCGTGAAAATTCTGCAAGTTATAGCCAATACACTTCAATGGGATTCTGCTGTCCAATTCACACATCAGAATTTCTACTGCAGAATATCTGCTTCAGGGATCCCATTGAAGTGTATTGGCTATAAATTCATGCAGAAGTTCTGGCGTGTGAACATAGCCTAACACTAGCCGAAGACATCCGCTGCTGTACACCGGAGCGACAACCGAAGACATCAGATGTTGCTGAAGTCAATGGGTAGGAAAACCAGCAGCAAAATAAACTGTGAATGCTGTATGTGTGACCCTACCCTAGAAGACCAGGGCTAAACTTTTAGTGCTATAAATTGAAGCTAGAACAGCATTTCACTACAATACCCTGCGTAGCATACAGTCATGTGCACCGCAGCTGTTACTCACTAGACATAGCTGCCCGCACACCTAGTAGATTATAATTTGTAAATATATGCAAAGTTACTTTAGTTTAATTTGTATATGTATAAATTGTATTGGAAATCTACACCAGCTCGGAGCTGATATAGATTTTGTAGAGTGCATGGGACAGCCAATTGGATTTATGTTAAGTTGTATACCTCTTAAAAAATCCAGTGCAGGAATACATTGGAAAGGGTTAACTTAAATGGGTACTCTGAACCTAGACATCTTATCCCCTATCCAAAGCAAATCCCCATAGCAAACCTTTCCTGCTCTGGACAGTTCCTGACATGGACAGCAGTGTCAGCAGCGAGCACTGTGGTCAAACAGAAAAGAACTTCAGAAAGAAATACAACTTTCTGGAGAGCACACAGCAGCTGATAAGTACTGGAAGGATTAAGATTTTAAATAGAAGTAATTTACAAATCTGTATAACTTTCTGGCACCAGTTGATAAAAAAAATAAAAAATTGTTTTACACCGAAGTACCTGGTGTGTGAAACACTGGTCTTAGTATATCTCTAATAGTGTTGACAACTGTGAAGCAATCTGGTTGCTATTGGCAACTGCACCACTCTACCTCTACACAAGTTTTGATAACTTTCCCCAATTGTACCTTCCTAGCAGTCTGAAACCTGAGGCTTCGGCTGTCTGGAAGCTACATCTTCCAGCAACCTGTCTAATGTTGGGGAAATACAACTTGCAGCATTGTCCTAATAGCTGCTTTTTTATTTTTTAGTATTTATTTATAACATTTTACAAGAAGGAAAAGAAAAACTATACAAAAACAAACAATTCACTCCATGAGCCTCTGGGATTGGATTTGTCAGATTAAAGGGGTACTCCGGCACTAAGACATCTTATCCCCTATCCAAAGGATAGGGGATAAGATGCCTGATCGCGGGGATCCCGCCGCTGGGGATCCCCGCGATCTTGCACGCTGTACCCTGTTATAATCAGTCCCCGGAGCATGTTTGCTCCGGGTCTGATTACTGGCGATCACGGGGCCGGAGCATTGGGATGTCCCCTCAATGCAAGCCTATGGGTGGGGGCACGGATTATAACGGGTGCTGCGTGTGAGATCACGGGGGTCCCCAGCGGCAGGACCCCCGCGATCAGGCATCTTATTCCCTATCCTATCCTAAGATGTCTTAGCGCCAGAGTACCCCTTTAAACAGGGGAAGTATAGCAATTGGGATCAGACACTTCTCTCAGGGTAATAGACAGCAGCTATGAACCACCCACAGAACAGAAGGGGCAGATACCCAGAACCCCAGGAGTGAAAAAAAAAAAAAAACTCACAAACAGTCACACACCATACACACCCCAGCACTCTCCTCCTCCACACTGCTACTGAAGAAGCAATAACCATATCAAATCAGTCCAACTGGGACAAACGATTTGGAGGATCAGTAGAACTATCAAGAAGAAGCCAAGGTGTCCACACCTTATCAAATTTCTTTGTGCATTTGTGACTCACATACAAGGCATGACAGAGGGGAACATATTTATTCACCAAGCTAAGCCACCTAGACAGAGGAGGAGGTGAATTATCCTTCCGAAACATCACAAACACTTCACGGGCACAAAAAAGGAGAAAAGGAATCATTAGGCGTCTATGGGAACCAGATACATCATTAATAATGCCCAAGAGGCACCTGAGGAGTGAAAAGAAAGGGGAATTCCAAGTGAGGCTGGGTTCACATCACATTTTTACCAATACGGGAGCGCATACGGCTTGGGAGAGCTAAAACCTTGCGCTCCTGTATCCCTGCTGTATGCAATTCATTTCAATGAGCCGACCGGAGTGAAACGCTGACTCCAGGCGGCTCATTTTTGCCCGGTATGCGGTTTTCCACCGCACCTCAAACTGTGGTCAACTACAGTTTTAGGTGCGGTGGGAAAATCGCATACGGGGCAAAAATGATCCGACCGGAGCCAGCGTTTCACTCCGGTCGGCTCATTGAAATGAATTGCATATGGCAGGGATACGGGAGCGCAAGGTTTTAGCTCTCCCAAGCCGTATGCTGTCCTGTATTGGTAAAAATGTGATGTGAACCCAGCCTTATCAGCTAAAAACCGTATTACCTGTCTCCAAAAAGGAGCCACACTAGAACAAGTCCAAACCCCATGCAGAGTCCCCACCTCTGAGGAACAACGGAAGCAGACATCGGAGATAGATACAGCAATACGCTTCCATTTCTCTGGAGTATAATAAAGGCGTAGTACAATCCTAGACTGGATCAGCTTATCTCTAGCACTGACCACAGTAGACTAGTATGTCCTCTCAACCTCCCGCCACTGGTCCTCAGATAAATCAGGAATATTCTCCACCCTCTTAACAAAGACCAACTCAAAGGGGCTAGTAGAAGAGCATACGCCTGAGTGAGGGGCTTAGAGAGGTCCATGATACCCAGGAGAAGCTCCACCTCGGGAAAAAAACAGGAGTAACCATCAGGGAGCCAAACTGAACTGCATGCCTAAGCTGGAGATACTGGAAAAAGGCACTGCCAGGGATATGATCGCGATCCCGCATGTCAGAGAAGGTCCTAATAGCTGCTGCAGGTATTTGCAGGTCTCCAGTAGTCACAGATTACGCACCACTGGTCTGATATAATCGTGTTGCATGTTTTGTAGGGGGTCTTGTCATTCTTGTAGCCTTCCCAGGCCTTTTCAAACCTCAGCGGATGATGTAAGAAAACATAATACACAACTTCCTTCATAAACTTTCCGAAAACTGAGAAAGTGTCTACCAAGATTTCTCCAGCCCATTACAAGGAACCATCTCTCTATAGGGTTAATCTCTCATGCGCTATGATCAGAAATCCCCTTTTGTAGGAGAATTTCTAGGCATCATGTGGATGACAAACCTTTCATGCCAAAAGAAATACATTACAGCTTTATCAGCCCGTAACATGAAGGATTTCCTATGTATGAGTCAGCTCTAGCTTTTTCAGAAACAATTCTTTATTTATTTTTTAATACTATGTAACACCAACATATTTCACTGTGCTTTTACATAATGGGAAGAACCTACAAACTCCTTGCAGACATTGTCCTTGGTGGGACTTGAACCTAGGCCCCCAGCACTGCAGGGCAATAGTGCTGACCACTAAGCGCTGATGCTGTGCCGCCTAATGTGGTTTGGAAGTCATAGATCTATGAAAACTGGTTCAGATGTCAAATGTCAGTGATGTTGAGCTAAAGTATTAGATGGAGCTGAATTATGAAACATTTTTGGTCATCAGCCAGAGTCTTGCGGCAGAAATACAGCATAACTAGGCATATTTGTGAGACTGGGAAAGCTGGGTGACAGTTTTGTTGAAGCATATGAAATGCCCTAAGTAAATGAGAAAGATTAAGATTAAAGGGTTTCTCCACTCCCCAGTGTCCGCAAAATTCCACGTCACACCGGAACATTGAGTTCCTGGACGCTGTGTGCGGGCTTCCGTGTTCAGGCCCGCCCCCTTGTGATGTCACGGCCTGCCCCATCAATGAAAGTCTATGGGAAGGGGGCGTGACGGCCGTCACGCCCCCTCCCGTAGACTTGCATTGAGGGGGCGGGATGTGATGTCACATGACGGGGCGTGACATAACGAGGGGGCTGTCGTGAACACGGAAGCCCGCACACAGCGTTCAGAAACTCAATGTTCCGGTGTGACGTGGAATTATGCGGACACTGGGGAGTGGAGAAACCCTTTAATCTTATGCTGGGGAGCGGAGTAACCCTTTAAGCTTTAGTAACATCAGATGAGAGGAGCCATATTTATGGGAAAGCTTGTCAGTAGGCGACCTACCTCACCTTATCACTGACTTTCCCTCCAGTTCAGGGATTTTACTGGAAGCAGCACTTCCTGTTCTACTGGTTGTATCACATTCAACCTCACCTTCCCCCACATACACTAGTTACTATAAGGAAGTTCTTGGTGTTGACTACTTGTTGTTCTGCCTTGTATGACTTATATATGCCGGCAGGTATCTAAACAGGAAGGAACTAGGGGGATGTCTGCGTAGTTTGGGGGTGGTAGCATAGGCTTGGCCCCTAAATGATTCACCTCCTCCTATTACATAAAGCAGGACTCCTGCAGCACCATGGACCAGACACAATAATGAATCACTTGGATTTTGCAGTGACAGACTACAGTGCGAGACTTCTGGAACAGGATATTAACAAACTTTTCACAGTGTCAGATCTCTAGCACTTTCAGGTACGTACAGAGCGCCCCTGTAAAATGGACATACCTACAAGGTTTTTTGCAATTGTGGGGATTTTATGTGTTATTCCTGATGATATATATATATATATATATATATATATATATTAATGTATGGGTGAAGCACAAACTGCATTGTTGTAAGGGTAAGAATTAGAGATGAGCGAACTTGCAGCAAATTCGATTCGTCACGAACTTCTCGGCTCGGCAGTTGCTGACTTATCCTGCATAAATTAGTTCAGCTTTCAGGTGCTCTGTTGGGCAGGAAAAGGTGGATACAGTCCTAGGAAAGAGTCTCCTAGGACTGTATCCACCTTTTCCAGCCCACCGGAGCACCTGAAAGCTGAACTAATTTATGCAGGATAAGCCATCAACTGCCGAGCCGAGAAGTTCGTGACGAATCGAATTTACTGTAAATTCGCTCATCTCTACCAGCCGGAATAGCTGGCACCTGATTTTTCCAGAAACGCCTATTTGTAATATGATCCTAGCTTTTCCAGACTACTACATAGCTATGCAGATGTGCTATCTAGGAAATGCTTGGTGGCAACTTATTTGGAGCAGTAACTAAAGCTTTGTTGCTTGTCACTCCGCTTTCACTTAACACTGATTCATTGCAGACCCATTCGCATCACAGTTTTGGGGCTACCAGTCACCAGTATACGACGGGATACAGAAGTAAAGGTATTCTGAAATATACTGTAGAATAATGATTGACATGCACATAGGCTTAAACTTGATAGGCCAAACATACTCTACTAGCCACAATGTTTGGTCTGTTTCCCGAATGTTTATTTATTTTTATTTTTTTTAATGCAGTACTCAAAAGTATAATCTACTATGCTAGCGAGTTTTACAAAAATAATATACCTTTTGGAAAACAGACTGTGGTCTCTAGTAGATGATATGTCTGGTCTATTAAAGTCAAAGCTATACAGTGGTCCCTCAAGTTACAATATTAATTGGATCCCGGACGACCATTGTATGTTGAAACCATTGTATGTTGAGACCAGAACTCTATGGAAACCTGGTAATTGGTTCTAAAGGCACCAAAATGTCATCCAAATATAGGAAAAAGTGAGGATTAAAGAAAAATATGTAGATAACTAATACAGATAAAGCAAATCCTTACATATAAAAGTAATAAAGATCTGCTGGGAGCTGTAAATCACTGTCTATGTCAGTGTTTCCCAAGCAGGGAGCCTCCAGCTGTTGCAAAACTACAACTCCCAGCGTGCCCGGACAGCCAAAGGCTGTCCGGGCATGCTGGGAGTTGTAGTTTTGCAACAGCTTGGGGCACCCTGCTTGGGAAACACTGACATAGACAGTGATTTACAGCCCCCAGCAGATCTTTATTACTTTTATATGTAAGGATTTGCTTTATCTATATTAGTTATCTACTTATTTTTGTCTATGTAGAGGACAGGAGCTCCTTCAGGGTCCTGTACAGTACATGCAATGTCCTAAAAAAGTAACATGGAGTTGCCCTCACCTGGTGTCCAAAGGAGTAGGAAACCCTGGGACAGGTAAAGTGTACAGAACATGTAATACCTCCCTGTACTGTAGGGGGCGCTACCAGACACCAGTCACTGCATACACTTCAGTAATACAGGGGTTTTACCAGTGAATGCCCATTCTGATTGGTCAGTTCTTCCACACGTTTTACAGATCTGGACTGTCCATACATTGTATGTTGAGTCTGGTTTCAACTTACAATGGTCCAGAATAGACCATTGTATGTTGAAACTATTGTATTTTGAGGCCATTGTAGGTTGAGGGATCACTGTACTATATGACTATGCTGTGATTTCCATGACACTTCATGCTCTACACTGAAGACGATTTGAAGGTGTACTTCCCCTTTAAATATATGGGTGTGAATGATCTCCACCACCTTTTCTCATCCAAGAAAGAGCCACAACCATTGTTTAAAATGTCGGATTACAGAAAGGATGCTTCTCACTATGGAGGATCGGTATGGGTTACATTGTTAGGTCATGTGTGCACTTTGCATTTTTCGTACATATTTATGCACATTGGGGGAGATTTATCAAAACCTGTCCAGAGGAAAATCTGCTGAGTTGCCCATAGCAACCAATCAGATCGCTTCTTTCATTCTTCAAAGGCCTTTTCAAAAATGAAAGAAGCGATCTGATTGGTTGCTATGGGCAACTCAGCAACTTTTCCTCTGGACAGGTTTTGATAAATCTCCCTCATAGCCCATTAAAGGGGTTGTGCGCTGCCCTGCTGTTCGGAGCTCCGCTCACAGCGTCCGGAAGTTCATTACTCCGAACGCTGTGTGTGGGCTTCCGTGTTCGCGTCCGCCGGGCGTGACGTCACGCCCGGCCCCTTTGTGACGTCTCGCCCACCCCCTCGTGACGTCTCGCCCGCCCCTCAACGAAAGTCTATGGGAAGGGGGCGCGACCGCTGTCTCACCCCCTTCCCATAGACTTTGGTAGAGGGGGCGGACGTGACGTCACGAGGGGGCGGGCGAGACGTCACGAAGGGCGCGGGCGTGACATCACGCCCGGCGGCCGCGAACACGGAAGCCCACACACAGCGTTCGGAGTAATGAACTTCCGGACACTGTGAGCGGAGCTCCGAACTGCAGGGCAGCGCACAACCCCTTTAAACATAGAAGTCTCCAAAAATCCCCTCAACTTTTGTTTACCTAAAACTGAAAATTCCCTTTAAGCTACGACTCAGAACATATTCATATGTGTGTGCTGTCCTGTGAATCTCAAGTGTATTTCATAATTATATTCATTTTAATTTCACCCCTGGTGATTTTTTTTTACAGTTTAATCTGGGTCATCAATCCAGACAAAGGTGATCATGGCATGTTCCCTGAGTGGCAGCAGTGTGTCCCCTCTGATTATTGACCTCTCACCCAGAGTTGTGGACGACTTCTGCCGCTGTGTTGACAGCCTGAACGACTGGGAATGGATGCGCTTTGGTAAGAATGTTCCATATTTTGCTGTGTTTTTTTTTTTTTTTTAACAATTAGGATAATACATTAGATCTTTAAGTATTGATGCATATGTGACCAGTTTTACATTATTTCACAACTCTGGACCTGGACACCATACAGATACTGAACAAATACCATTGCCAAAAACTAAAATAGTCAGTACCTCCTGAAAAATGAAATACATGCACAAGTGCACACTGCTAGTTTTGTTTTTTTGTTTTTACTGATATGGGACAAATAATACTGCCACACCATGACCACTAGCACTGACTAATAACTGATTAATGCCACCATACTGTTACTGAATAAAATCCACTATACAAAGACCAACATTCCTGCATACAATGACCATATAGAGGTAGATACCCACTTTATTCCAGCACTCTGCAAACCATATAAGTGATTACAGTACAGTGAGGCCCCCCAGATAACAGTAGGCCCCTATACTGCTCCCACATAGTATTATACTCCTATACTGTATTAGGCCACTTCTGTGCCTCCATATAGTATTGGGCCCCCCACACTGTATTAAGCCTCTTCTGTGCCTCCATATAGTATTAGCCCCCCCACACTGTATTAAGCCTCTTCTGTGCCTCCATATAGTATTAGGCCCCCACACTGTAATAAGCCTCTTCTGTGCCTCCATATAGTAGTAGGCCCCCCACACTGTATTAAGCCTCTTCTGTGCCTCCATATAGTATTAGGCCCCCCACACTGTATTAAGCCAGTTCTGTGCCCCCATATAGTATTAGGCCCCCCACACTGTAATAAGCCTCTTCTGTGCCTCCATATAGTATTAGGCCCCCCACACTGTATTAAGCCTCTTCTGTGCCTCCATATAGTATTAGGCCCCCCACACTGTATTAAGCCACTTCTGTGCCCCCATATAGTATTAGGCCCCCCACACTGTAATAAGCCTCTTCTGTGCCTCCATATAGTATTAGGCCCCCCACACTGTAATAAGCCTCTTCTGTGCCTCCATATAGTATTAGGCCCCCCATACTGTATTAAGCCCCTTCTGTGACCCCCATATAGTATTAGGCCCCCCATATTGTGTCCCTAATGGAAAACAATCATTCACCTTTCCATTGTTCCCATGTAGCTCTGCTCTCCATGATTTCACCTACCTAAGTTTCCGATGCAGACAGCGTCATACAGAGACACTGCCCGCACCAAAAGCCCTGGCAGTAGTGACAGGACGGATCCACTGGCACGGTGTACACAGTGACTTCACGCACCTCTGGTGTATAAAACATAACCCTGCATCAGTACCAGACAAATAATTTAATTTATGTACACAGTGACTCCACCAGCAGTATAGTGAGTGCAGCTCTTAATTTAAAGGGGTACTCCGCCCCTAGACATCTTATCCCCTATCCAAAGGATGGGGGTTAAGATGTCTGATCATGAGGGTCCTGCCGCTGGGGGCCCCGGTCATCTCGGCTGCGGTACCCCAGACATCCGGTGCATGGAGCAAATTTCGCTCCATGCCGGATGACTGGCCATGCGGGGCAGAGGCTCGTGACGTCACGGTCACACCCCACTTGTGATGTCACGGCCATGCCCCCTCAATGCAAGTCTATGGGAGGGGGCGTGACGGCAGTCACGCCCCCTCCCATAGACTTGCATTGAGGGGGGGTGGCCGTGACATCACAAGCATCCGATATTGCAGCCGGTGCTCTAAACGAATACCGGGTGCTGCAGGGAGATCGGGGGCCCCACGATCAGACATCTTATCCCCTGTCTCTCCATGCTGTACATTCCTGTATTATCTCCTCTACAGTAGACTGTCTCTCCTTTGGATAGGGGATAAGATGTCTGGGAGCAGAGTACCCCTTTAAGTATTGTCATGTATTTACAAAGTGATGTGTAGCTCTACTTTATTTTCCATTTTAGTTATGTATCTGATATGGGAATTAAATAGCCTGGGCTCTAGACTGATACATTTTACCTGCACTGATGCATTGTAACAAACAAGAGATTTGTGCTGGTGCGGAGTTTTGCTCACAGGGGCTTGTCTAGCTGTGATCGGTACCATATTTAGTACAGTACAAAAATTTAATTAAATGTGTATTTTTTTTTAAATAAATAAATAAATATATATATATATCTATCTATCTATCTATCTATCTATCTATCTATATATCCAACGTTTTATTTCGGTACTTTTTAATATACTTTATGTACTTTATTTCTCTTATTTTATGAACAGTAAATTAGTTCTGGCTGCAAAAATATATTCAATTGAATGACAACAAGCAAAGATCTGTGTCATCATTGTACCCACATTTTTATGTCATGTGACTGACTTTTTTTTTTCTTTATCAGCATCCCATGTTATGAATGACCAAACAACTATACAACGTTTTTATATGAGGCGGAAATCTGGGGATTACGTCACCAGGGAGCTGCTTTGGAGCTGGGGACAGAAGCTGGCCACTGTCCAGGACCTGGAGATCATTCTTCAGGAGCTGGAGCTCTACCGAGCACTAGAAATTCTAATGCAGAGTAAGTTTAAATCTGACTTGCCAATTGATGTTCCTGGGATGTCTATTCAGTCCCATTACAGAACTCTTATGGTTTGTCACCCAGCTTTCCGGTAACCCAGAATGGCATATCAATGTGAGCTTAGTTCTCTCCTGGCTCCATCTCTTGTACTGTATTGCTGGTGTTAGTGTCAGTCTTAACGGTAATATTTATGTACCAGAAAAGCTTTAGATTACCAGTGATACAGATACCACTAAGATGCAGGGCCGTATTTACAGCTTGTGCCGCCCTAGGCACTCCAACTCAATACATGATCTATAACAGTGGTCTACAACCTGTGGACCTCCAGATGTTGCAAAACTACAACTCCCAGCATGCCCGGACAGCCAACGGCTGTTCGGGCATGCTGGGAGTTGTAGTTTTGCAACATCTGGAGGTCCGGAGGTTGAAGACCACTGATCTATTACATTTGCCTGCTGCAGCAATATTCAGGAAAATTTCACATCTGTTCTGACCCTTCATGTGGATGGGGAAATTTTTTTTTTTTTTCTTCAGACCACTGCCCGTTATTTTTTTTTATTTTTTTTTTACTGAATTGCTGTTCCCCTTAACACTGTTACCCTAAGCACAGACCTATGGGTACCTAATGGCAAATATAGCTCTGCCAAGACAGGAGAGCCCTACAGGACATGACATTTTAGGAAGGTAAATTATTATGAACTGCTATGTGCGGAATGATAATAAAAAGTGATGTCTTCTATAGGCCCCTACAGTCCAGGGACATCCCCTGTGCATGATGCCAGTAGAGGAGCTCTGCAAACTCCTGAAGGAACAGAAAAAAACAGCAGGAATTACAATGATGTTACGAAAAAGTTGCCAGGTAATGACTATAGAACTGTATTATACTGACTATCATTTAGGAGGTCAGCAGTAGTTCATGGTTTCCTATTTGTTACAGAAATCAAAGCACAGTCTCTTCCTTCGCCACCTCAACCCCCATCAGAACTGCTAAAATCCCTATGGATAGACTCATATGCTGACCCGGTATCCAGCACAGATCAGGTATGTGCGTCCTACCTGTCAGTACGGGTCTATGTTTTTATATGAACTGTGTGGGTATAACTTGGGTATCCTCTAGTAAGTCATTCTCAACTTTTTGTGTGCTATAGTACTCCTTGGCAGCCCATTTCCAAAAACTGTACCCCCTCATATTAGTGACATGTTGGTAATCAATATAATACCTGTTATTTCAAATGTTATATGCTTTTCTACTCCCCATATCCTACTTCTACCCATGCTACCTGCGGTCTTCTATTCTCTAAGTCATTCACTTTCCCCTTTCCTTACTATCCAGCCTAGACCACCATTAGGTGTCTCCCGGCCAAGACTTGTCTCCACAGACCCTGCCAGACAAACATTTAAGGCTAGTTTCTCCATCTTTACAAACGCCCCCTCTGTGCCCCCATATCGTTGTAGGCCCCTACATAGTTGTAGGCTTCCACACTGCCCCCATACAGATGTAGACCCACACACTTACCCCAAATACCTCTAGGCCCAACACTGTCCTCATATAGTTGTAGGCCCTCAATCTGCCCCTATAGAGTTTTAGGCCCCACACTGCCCTCATATATTTGTAGGCCCGCATTCTGCCTCCATATAGCAGTAAGCCCTCTCTATGCCGCCATATAGCTTCCATCATATAGTTGCAGGCACCCACACTGCCCCCATATAGTCGTAGGCCCTCACACTAGCCCCACATAATTGCAAGCACTTTTACTGACCCCATATAGTTTTAGGATGCCACACTGCCCCCATATAGTTGTAGGCCCCATAATTCCTTGCTTTGATGCTCCACTGCTACTCTGTAGCACTAAAGCTAATGGTACTTACCATCCACAGTGGCCTGGTGCCCATGCTTGTTCTTTGCTGTCCTATGGCTCTGCTCCTCAGGGTTTTGTCAGTGTACCAGCAGCCATGGCTCACTTCTCTAAAATTCTTCGCGGACACTTCATTAGAAGCAGTGACCAGTGGCTGAGACCACCAGGGGATACGCAAACTTTAGGTTGAAAACTGCTGTTCTAGTATATAATTACATACAGCTGGTACAATTTAAACATCTTCTTGTATACTGTGAAATGGACCATGTTGGTTAACCCTGGGCATCTTCTGTTATATAATGATCTACAGTAACAATATTAGCATACTGAGTCAATATCACCCCATAAATGCCTGGTACAACATGGCCTGGCGTGAAAAAGACAACCAAAGAAAATGGGAAGGAGAAACTGTTGGCCAGCGCAGCCTCCTGCGGTAAAAACTTGTCTTTATTGAATCTTGCACACGATCACATCAAGATAAGTGGATATGTAAACAGTGACGTGTTTTTGTAGGAGATCCCAACCTTTGTTGGCTAAGATTGGGATCTCTGACTGAAGCATGTCACTGTTTACACATCCACCTATCTTGGTGTGGTCGTGTGCAAGATTCAATAAAGACTGAAGCTTTTCCCACAGGTGGTTGTGCTGGACAACAGTCTCCTTGTCAATGCTATACAGTGCTGGGGATTTTAGCACAAGACCACAACGTAAAAGGGTCTGAAAACTTTCCAAATGCATTGTTTATACACCAAAATGTAGAACTTATACCAGCTGTACAAAGTAATAGGATTATATCACTAAATGTTAACGTTGTTATCCTTTGTTATGGAAGGTGCTTAGTATTCCACAGCAAGAGATCAGCTTGTCACTAAACACCACATGTCAGCACTGGACCAAGCAACAACTGGAGGAGGCGACAGACAGGTTCAGTGTGGACAGGAAAATACACAGCGGACACTTTTCTGATGTCTTTATAGGGCGGAAAGGAGACAATGTGTATGCAATAAAGAGGCTAAAAGAGGTAAATGATTAAAAAAAGAGTACTCTCATTTGGGGGAGATTTCTCCAACACGTTAGAGGAGGATATTCTCATGCCTGTTCTTTCTTTAGGTTCACATGGAGCAGTCGGATAGGACAGATTTATTCTATGAAAAAGAAGCCCAAATAGGTTTTCGGTAAGAGCCTCGGCAGTCAATCACTTTGTAGACCCTTATTTTAAAGGGGTTGTCCATGAAGCAGAAAAGGTCTACCTCTTCTGCTTCTCAGTGCTCCACTTTCAATCCCTGATTGTGTCAAAATATGTGATTTTTCCAACCCCTCTATGGTTACTATATTAAGTGCACTTTCTGGCAAAAACGTGGTTATGGCCCTAGAAAAGAATGAGCTTAGGAGGAAATTTTTTCCCAGTTTTCCAACCTTTAATTTAATACACAAAGTTTGGTCCAAAATTAAACAAATTAGAGGGGTTGGAGAGATTAATGAATATACCCTGCTCTGGGATAATTTACTGCTCCCGGAACTACGTAAATTAGAGAGTTCCGCTATGTGGAGCAAGATGGGGGTAGTATGGGTTAAAGATTTGTTCAAGAGGGATAAGTTGAGGACTTTTGGGGACTTCCAGGAGGATTTCCATGTCCCCGCTGGAGCATTCTTACAGTATTTCCAGCTGTGGCATGCGATTGGGGCTCAGCAAAAGTATCTCTTTGTCGGTAGGTGGGGACTCTGCTTTGGACATAATTATTAAATCAGAGAAACAGAAGGGGCACATTTCTAGAATTTATCGGTTGCTAGTAGAAAAGTTGTGTGAATAGGACACCGGCTTTCCTTAAATAGCAAGTGGACGCCAGTATCAGTGGGGAACAATGGAGGTCTATCCTTGCTAATACCCCAAGGTTGGCATTGGGAGAAGGGGCAAGACTAACTCAATTGTACATTTTGTATAGGGCATACAGAACTCCTGCCCTTCTCTATAAGATTGGTTATCGAAGGGATGGGAAATGCCTGCGGTGTTTAAAAGACAATGGAGATATTATACATATGTTCTGGGAGTGTGTCTCTATTCAAAGATACTGGATATCAATAACAGGTCTTGCCAAGGAAGTCTGGGATGTTGTAATACCTATGGAACTGAAAGTTTGTATAGTGGGATATGTAGATAATTTAATAATACCAGTCTATACTAAAATTGCTCTTGGAAGACTATTATATAACGCAAGGGAATTACACAAAAGGGAAATGCACAATTCTGGAAAGAGTCAGACCCCCTGACTAAAAAACAATTGGTTATGAAGATGGAGAAGGTGGTGGTTTGGGAGAAAGCAATTTACACCAAAAGGGGATTAGTAGATAAATTTGGTTTGGTTTGGAATAAATGGATAAATAGAAAATGAGGATGGGTGTGGAGTTGGAGAGCGGGGGAGATGCAGAGAATTTCTCCCTCCCCTTATTTAATTTTTTTCTGGTGTTTGGATAATTTAGAAAATCAGAAATTGATGATTTATATTTTGAAATTTTGAAGAATTATTTGTGTTGATATGATATTTTGTAAATGTTTTGTCTCACTAATAAAAGATATATAATAAAAAAAAAAATATATAAAGTGGTCAAGCTGTTTTTATAAAAATTAACTTTAATTACTGTATAATAAAGTAGATGTTAGTCTTAAATGGATGATAATTGGAATAAGTTTTTTTTGGATATCTGCCACTGCAGTTTTTGAGCCAAAGTCAGAAGTGTATTCAGAAGGAAGGAGAAGTGTAAGTCCTTCCTTTATATTTCCTATTCCTTTTGAATAGACTTTTGGCTTTTTGTCAAGGGGTACTTCCGGCCATAATAGATCTTATCCCCTATCCAAAGGATAGGGGATAAGATGTCTGATCGCAGGGATCCCGCCGCTGGGGACCCCCGCAATCTAGCATGCAGCCCCCACCTATGAGCACTGCAGGAAGCGCTGGAGGCTCCAAGTCTTATGCCTCCCGCCCACGGATGGATACATTGACTCGGTGCTTATAGTAGGTAAATTGTGGAGTGTCTTACCGTTCATTTTGTCTCATGTACAGATGTCATCATCCCAATCTGCTGAAGCTGCTCGGCTTCTGTGTGGAGACCAAACACTACTACCTTGTGCATCAGTTCATGAAAAATGGATCTCTGGATGTTGCTTTGCAGAAAGTAAGTCTGGGTTCACACTATGTTTTGTGATCATGTTTCACTGTTTTTGTTTTTTTACGTATAATTCTGCTGTATACAAAAGCGTAGTCATCTATGCAACTGCATACAGCAAAAAGAAAAAAAAGAAAAAAAAAAAAGGATATGTTGCAATTAGAGATGAGCGAACTTACAGTAAATTCGATTCGTCACGAACTTCTCGGCTCGGCAGTTGATGACTTATCCTGCATAAATTAGTTCAGCTTTCAGGTGCTCCGGTGGGCTGGAAAAGGTGGATACATTCCTAGGAAAGAGTCTCTTAGGACTGTATCCACCTTTTCCAGCCCACCGGAGCACCTGAAAGCTGAACTAATTTATGCAGGAAAAGTCATCAACTGCCGAGCCGAGAAGTTTGTGATGAATCGAATTTACTGTAAGTTCGGTCATCTCTAATTGCAATGTGTTTTATTTTATAATGTAAGTAAATGATAAACAGATTCTGCTGTATGATACATAACAGCATCCATTTAGCATCTGATAATGTGTGTTTTTTTTTTTTACCTTTTTCAAGAGTATAAAATGTGTATGTTAAATGTTAGCAAAAATGCAAAAAAAATTCTTCTCTCCAAATGGTTAAAAAGGCTTAATCCCAATTTTCTTCTCTGCAAAGGGCAAATGATTTCCTTTGATATAGGCTCACATGTGAGGGCTGTAATGTTAGCATAGAAATTGTATGTTCTCCCTGTAAATATATGGATAGTCTTTTAACTGCATAGCAGGGTTATTTCACTGTGTGATTGGCGTATACTTGAAAACAAGCTGTTTCAAAATCTGTAATGGCAGCCATATTGTCATCCTTTAATATACAGCTGCCATTATAGCCATAAAGAGTTTGTGTGACAGGTTCCCTAAACTTTGCAATTTTGACATGTGGGTACATATGATTCTACACAGTTATTGGGAAAAGACTAGTCATTCAGGACCTATAGAAAGCTAGATCATAACAGCAAAAGAAGATGTAATAGCAGTCATATTGGTTGTTATCCAACTTTCCCAGAAACTGATATCACTATTTAGAAAAAGCTGAATATATTTTGACATAAGAGGATGAGTTCTGGACTGATATTTACTTTTGTTTTATGGGGTTATCTCAAGAGTAAACCTATGTTCAGACTGCAGAAATTCCCCATAGATGTGTAAATTTTGTATCCGCATTAATTTGGCCAGAATTCCGCATCTTTCAATCATATGCAGAATCTCTGCCTGAATACACAGTGCACGTTAAAAAAGTGGCTGTACTTAATGCAAATGTTACATTTTACGCGAATTCCACACGAAATATGCACCAAATCCGCATTTGGTGGAGAAAAATAAAACATTCACTTCAATGGGCTTCCTCAGCTGAAGTCTGTAAAAATATAAGACATGACTTATATTTTTGTGGAACATCCACACCGAAAATGTGTCATGTGTTATTTGGACTGCGGAATCCCATTGAACTCAATAGGCTTAAAGGGGTTATCCAGGGGAAAAAAATTTTTTTTATATATCAACTGGCTCCAGAAATTTTAACAGATATGTAAATTACTTCTATTAAAAAATCCTAATCCTTTCAGTACTTATGAGCTTCTGAAGTTAAGGTTGTTCTTTTCTGTCTAAGTGCTCTCTGATGACACCTGTCTCGGGAACCGCCCAGTTTAGAAGCAAATCCCCATAGCAAACCTCCTCTAAACTGGGCGGTTCCCGAGACAGGTGTCATCAGAGAGCACTTAGACAGAAGAGAACAACCTTAACTTCAGAAGCTCATAAGTACTGAAAGTATTAAGTATTTTTTAATAGAATTAATTTACAAATCTGTTTAACTTTCTGGAGCCAGTTGATATATATAAAAAGTTTTTTTTCCTGGAATACCCCTTTAAAACACATGCAGAATTTATATGCGGATTTCAATGTGGAAATCCAGCCTTGTGAACATAGCCTAAAGCTATGTTCACACTACAGAATTCCAAGCGGAATTCCACAGGAAAATTCTAAAAGTTATCATCTATCTACAAGAAAGTGATAGCTAACAGGGATTAAGCTAGGCCCCCCCCCCCCCCCCCCCAATCAGTAGCAAGCTGGTCCCATGTCCCTCAACTGAATAGAACAGCACGGGATATGTTCAGCCCATTTAGTTGATGTTCTGGTACAGGCGAGTACAAGTATGTATGCGTTCTCTCCATTCAGTTGATAGATCAGAACACACGAGTACAAGCATACATGCTTACACTCCACTGAGTTGGGGGAGAACTCATGATCAGCGGCAGTCCCAGTGCTCGGACCCCCACCCATCAGCGACTTATCCTTTATCCAGTGGATCAGTAAGAATCCATCCCCAGGGTAAAGTCTGCAGAATATTCCTGGGGTGATGATGGCTTTATCAGGGTCTACATGACGTGTTAGTTTCCTCTCTGTTCTTTCCTCACTCCATGAATTTACTGACAACTTAATAGATTTTCCATTATGAGATAATGTCCCTTTCCTGAATTCCACTTGACCTCCACATCTGGAAACCTGGAAATAATTCAAGTAAAAAATATTGTATATAAATGATTGTACCCCTATTGTTTGAGTGTCCCTTTTTAAACACATGGCATTACTGAAACTATACTGAGACTGAGTTACAGCCTTTTTAGCTTCAAGCTTGTGGTCAGGCATAATTCTTAGCAGAACTCCTTAAAAGGGGTACTCCAGTGGAATTATTATTATTATTTTTTTAAATCAATTGGTGCCAGAAAGTTAAACAGATCTGTAAATGACTTCAATAAAGAAATCTTTACCCTTCCAGTACTTATTAGCAGCTGTATGCTACAGAGGAAATTCCTTTCTTTTTGAATTTCTTTTTTGTCTTGTCCACAGTGCTCTCTGCTGACACCTGATGCCCCTATCAGGAACTGTCCAGAGCGGGAGAAAATCCCCATAACAAACCTATGCTGCTCTGGACAGTTCCTGACACAGACAGAGGTGTCAACAGAGAACAGTGTGATCAGACAGAAAAGAAATTCAACTGTACTGAAAGGATTACGATTTTTAAATAGAAGTCATTTACAAATCTGTTTAACTTTCTGGCACCAGTTCATTTAAAAAAAAAAAAGTTTGCCACCGGAGTACCCCTTTAATGCAGAGAGATAGTTAGTTAGTTTTTCCTTCATCATATGTATTTACAGTGTCTGGTATTAAGATGACACTTGGCAGAATGTAACCCATCAAAGCTTTGTGCAGACACGGAACAAGCAATCCTATGAGATTTTAGCTCTGAAGTCAGCCGAATTGTCAATACAGCTCTGGAGTATAATAGAGACTGCAAATCAAAATCATTATAACAAAATAATGTAATGTATTTTCACAGTAACTGCCCTGACAATATAGTAATTAATGCTCTGGATTATAATGTGGTGTCCCGGTACCGTATTTCATACGCTACCTTGTGGTTAGGTCCCCAAAGACAGAGTCCCTAGGAACAGTGAGGGTCCTCTACCTTAGCTAGTCCCTCGTCACCCCATAGTTAGTTAATATTTATGTAAATAAACATGTAGATATGTCTATTAAAGATTCTTGCCTTGTTTGCGTCGCAGGACCTGCGGGTCATGTGACTTAGTTCAGAACTCTATGGTTTTCTGAAGGACCTTTGGTGGTTCTCATGACATGTCATCTCCCACAATCCATTGTAATCGTGAGTGACAGCTGATTGGACCAATCCAAAACAGCCAGCCCCTGCCCATATTAGGGAGCTGTGCCATCTTGATCGCTCTCTTGTTCCTGCGCTGCCAAGCAAGCAGCATCATTGCTCTTGGGTTGCTGACTCTGGATGAGGTAGGACCTCCGCAGCTTACAAGACAAATATCTAGGCCTAAGCCTGCGCTAGAGACGGATAGTTCATACAATTCCCTGCTACCTCAGCAAGATCTCTGGACCTAATCAAACCCCTAAATCCGGCGGATCTATGCAAATACAATCCTCTAAAGCTAAAGAGAACTGTCCGTTCCTAAGCATCTGTCAATCACTGCTGTGCTGTTTCAATAGACTCTGTAATCTGGACTGTTACCGTTATTGCAAATACAGAAAATCTTCAGTAAAGATTCCGCAAGTTTTAAGTTCAGCACTGCTGTGGACAATCCATTTATTTCTACACTCACCTATCGCTCTTGGGAAGGGTGGCGATAGGCCCAGTATCAATACTGAGTTTTAACCCTCACCCTGGTGTCACGAGTGACAAGGATTAACAGCGCCCTTTCAGTATCTAGAACAGCAACACCCCAACTACCCTACACCCCACAAGGCTTTCCACACAGTTCCTCACTACAATAACACTTGTGAAATTCAGGATCAGTAAAGAATAAATAATGTAATGATATATATGTGATAGCTGGGGGTGTAGGGTATATGGGGTGTAGCTGTTTGGTAATTAAAGGGTGTCTGATTAACCCTTGCTATTCGTGACGCCAGGGTGAGGGCTCCTCTGTAATGCTTGTCCTACCGCCACCCTTCCCAAGAGCGATAGGGAGGTATGCAATAATTTAATGTCCACAACCGGAGAGTTTGCTGAAAACAGTTGGAACTTTTACTGAAGATTTTATGCAAGCTTCATAAACGAAACAGTCTCTATACAGGCAAAGTCTCTTAGAGATTGACAGTGGTTGGGACCTTAAGCGTTTTAGAGTCCGTAGACTGATATGCGCTGTTCCACTGGATTTAGGGGATATAATTGAGGTCCAGCAGTCACGCTAGCTTTAGCGGGGATTTAGTTTAGGACTCATGGTTTAGTTTAGGCTGAGGCCGGCAGGTTTTCTGGCCTAGCTTGTCTGTGAAAGTTGCGCAGATCCATCCTGCTAGTCCGGCATCTACGAGAGCAGCAACCAAAGAGAGCGATCATTGGCTACAGCTCCCTTATGGGCAGGGGCTGAACTAAAGCTGATTGGTGCAATACTTCTGTCAATCATCCTTACATAGAGTTATGGGTAAACATGTGACCCAGGGACCGCCAAAGGTCCTCCAACATACCATAGAGGAATTAACACAGTCACATGACCGAAGGTCCTGCGACGCTACCAAGGTAAGTACTAATATGCATTATATTAAATATACACATTATTAAATATGTACATATAAACATTATAGAATTAGAGTAGAAGGAGGTGACTAGGGGCTGTCCCACCTGGGCGACCTTACCTGAACGTAGTAACTCTGGCTTTGGGGACCACCATACAAGTTACGGTATGCAATACGGTACCGGGACACCACATATGTAATATATATAAGTGCAGCTTTGAAGTATAATATAGAACAAGATAAGTAATGTAATTTTGATATAAATGTAACCTATATATAACCTGTACAATGGTGGACATTTACTTTAAATATTCTGTGTATGTTGAAGGTTGGATCTTGTGTCCTGAGCTGGGAGAGAAGACTTGCTATTTCTGCCGGTTTGTTACAAGGTGTTGATCACTTGCACAAGGCCGGGGTTTTTCATGGAAACATCAAGAGGTGAGAGCATTGTTTGTGGGAAGACACAATCCAAGTATAGCTCCATCTTATAGTAACAGCAGATAAGGACAATAACCATTTTCTCACTTTCTCAAAGCGAAACTGACAATTTACTTGCACCAAACCCAATACACGAGGGTAATGTGTGAGTGAACCAGATTAAAATGAAGTATAGCTTTCCGCATCTGAAGTCCGATTCCGGAGATGGACCCGTTCTTAGCCGACATTATTAATATGTTATTCGCTGACAATGTAGGCCGGCCCTGGCATACCCAAGATCCCTGCCTCGTCACATCTACACTTTGCAAAGCTGGTGATTAACATATTTGCAATGTCGGCTAATAACGGGCCTATCTCTGGAACCGGACCGCAGATCCAGGTAAGGTTTACCTTATTTTAATCTGGTTCCATCTGCACCATAACCCCATTTATTGGGTTTAGTGCCGGTGATCCGTTGTCAGTTTCCCTTTAATTCTAAAAGTAGTGCAATGTAAACATCCGCCTTTAATACCACAGGTTATAAGCTTATTACTTTTTACATACTATGTGTCCAGTCATGGTTCCTCTTTTATGGTTCCTGCAGAATTAATCCTTTCATTGCCAAAGCTGTGAGAAACATAAAGGTGATATATATCCCTGTGTGGTGCAGGGCAGATGTTGTTACCCTAGGGACAGATGGCATTAACCCCTTGTATTCGTGACGCCAGGGCATGGTATGGCACGGGGGCTATAAAGACTCTGACACCAAGTTACGGACAACAGTAGCTTTACTGAGGGTAGGCAGTTGGTAAAGTCTATACAATTTAGCCAGGACCCAAGGAGGTGACCAGTGATGCAGAGACCTTAAGGGCTTGCTGGGACTTGTAGTAGGACTGGACAATTGAATGCAGACCACGCTGACTTGACAGATGACAGGGACTGACATGACTCATAAAGCTGTGACTGTAGCTTACTTGAAGTGATGGTGGTTGCAGGACTGGACTTTGAGGTCTCCAACACTCTGGACACACAGTAGGCGACTGCACTGGACCTCAGCAGGCTAAGAAGAGCAGAACTCAAAGAGGAGTGCAGCTAGCTCCACCCAGGGCTTATATGGGGGAGACTAGCAGGGAGCCCATAGGTCACTCTTGGGATCACCTGGTCACTGGTACCTCCTGGGTAACAATCACATGACATATCAAAAGGTTATAACTCTTAGAGCAACATTATATTTTATAACACTTTACATGGTAAAACATATTTACAATGGGGAAACAAGAGCAGGGGGCCTTGCTTTCAAAGAGATGGTGGGCAGGTCTGAGCCTTCCAGGCCTCTTACGCTTACACCTAAAAGGCCTGCTCGTCGTCCTGTTCCTCAGCCCAATACTCCTCCTGTAGGACCACCTGTGACATATTTGTAGTTTTTGTAATAAAACGGGACACTGGAAGAGTCAATGCTGGGCCTTTAAAAGGGCGTCACACTGAAGGAGGCTGCCTGACAGGACAGCAGGAGCACGGGGTAACACCTCCTGTACTGGTCACCACACCTGTGATATGTCAGATTCCTTTCAATTTTGAAGTCCTATTTCAGTAGTCACAGGTTTCTGTACCTATAGGGAAGTTTGCTACAAACATTGATATTTATATGCAGGGCCGGCCTTAGGTGTTATGGCACCCTAAGCTAGCTAACCTTGTGGCGTCCCCCCCATAAACGTACACAAAGAGGTAAAAAATATTTGTGACAAATATTAATTTTTTATATCTAATCAGTCCCCTGACCCCTTAATCAGTCATGTACCCCTTCACCAGTCCCCTGCCCCTTTAATCAGATGCAGTATAGTTCCCCCACATTAGGTGCAGTATAGTTCCCCCACATTAGGTACAGTATAGCTCCCCCACATTAGGTGCAGTATAGTTCCCCCACCACATTAGGTACCATATAGTTCTCCACATTAGGTAGTAGCAGGTTCCCCACATTAGGTAGTAGCAGGTTCCCCACATTAGGTAGAAGCAGGTTCTCTTCCCCCCCCCCCCCCCCCCCCACACACACACAGACAGACAACCACACATGCACACACACACACACACACACAGACACTCACACATGCACACACACAGACAGACATCCACACAGACACACTTACCTGTCCTGCGCTTCTCTGCAGCGTCGGCCTGACGAGTGACGTCACTGACGTCCTCCTGTGCGGGTCTGCGGAGGGGCGTCACATGCGCGACGTCCCTCCTCGGACTCGGGCCGGCCAGCCAACCAGAGACGCGGAGGAGAGCGGGGTAAGTTAAACCTCCCTGTGTAATGAAGAAAACTGTGCCCTGAAGCGGAATGTGACCCTCCGCATAGGGACACAATTGAGGGAGGGTAGTGGGAATGGAATGAGAGGGAGCGGCCTGCAAAGCAGAAAACTGTGTCCCTGTGCGGAGGGTCACATTCCGCTACAGGGCACAGTTTTCTTCATTACACCGGCATTTAGTGCTGCTTGCCCGAAGCAGCGCTAAATGTCTGAAGAAGTTACCTGCCCGGCCGCCCGGACTGCACGACCGGCAATACAAATTTCATATACCTGGTGCGAGCTGTGTCGGCCGCCCGGCTCCCCTGTTGCTATGTCGCCCTGTGCGGCCGCACAGCTCGCACACCCCTAAGGCCGGCCCTGTTTATAATATAAAATTCAACACCCAGTTATGGTCTTCTCGAGACATAAAATTGTAACAGTTTTGCCTAGGCCTTAAAATTGAAAGCATAGTTCCCACATGAATAACATACTGGGTCCCCAGGATGTGAACCCTTAGTATAAAGAGTGAAGATCTGCTCCGAAAGTGAGAAACCAAAGTTATATGGGTGCCAAGCACTGTAGAGGAGAGATATTGATGGAAGAATTATCCTGGTGTTCAGGGCCAAATGGAGAAAAGATTGAAAGAAAATGACAATAATGTTTATTCTGTCCTTGACTGCATCAGATCAGTTCTGTGTTTACTTGTAAGGGCTGAAGCAAGTTGATGGATGAGCGATGAATGGTACCATTATTGTTTGCAAAATTACAACTCCCAGCATACCCTTAAAGATGTTAAGAGTATACTAAGGGCTATAGATTTAAGCAATATAAATCACATTTGTATTTCCATTTTTCAGTTCCATTATAGGATATGATATAGCAGCAGTGCTGTATTCATCATATGACATATACCAACATCGCCCAGTGGTCCCTATTGACAATGATGCAAACCATTGGGTTTCTGTAAAGGAAAAATAACACTGCAGATGGTTTTCTGGCATTTTTGGTGGACCAGAGGCTTCTTACACAGCCGTCAACACAGATGTGAAGAGAGCTTTCTGTAGCAGGGGTTAATCTGACTTGGCGGTTGGTTTATTTATTAGAGTGGGAATCATTTTCCGCCATCTTCTACACCTGCAAGGGCGCCACTCCTCCTTCCATTGACTTGCATTGAGGGGGTGTGGTATGGCATCATGACCCCGCAGCCAGCGTTCGGAACAAAATGTTCTGAATGCTGGGGCAGTGGAGCAATCTTTAAAAATGTAATAGCCACCACTAAGGGAAGCTCACTGCATATGGATTAATACATCTCCCTTGACTTCTAAACTAACTCTGTCTTCAGTAAGCTCCTGAGCTCACCCAAGTGTGACTGTAGGTAGCCAGATTTGTACAATATTAAAGGGGTACTCTGGTGGAAAACTTTTTTCTTATTTAAATCAACTAGTGCCAGAAAGTTAAAGGATTTGTAAATTATTTCTATTAAAAATTCTTAATACTTCCAGTACCTATTAGCGGCTGTATACTACAGATGAAATTCTTTCCTTTTTGGATTTCCTTTCTGTCATTACCACAGTGCTCTCTGCTGACACCTCTGTCCAATTTTTTTATGTAATTTACAAATCTGTTTAACTTTCTGGCACCAGTTGATTTAAAAAAAAAAGAGGTTTCCACCAGAGTACCCCTTTAATCTATGTCTGAGCAAAGCGCAGGATTTTTGACCTTTGTAAATAAATAAAATATAGGAACCACAGTCGTGTTCCCATCAGTTTTCCACAGATGCATGTTTCCTTGAAATTCATCAAATGGCAAAAATACACCATAACTGTAGACTTCTGGGAGTTGTAGTTTTCATTGTATTAGATAAGATCACTTCTAAATGATTATTTCTTTAATTTGTTGTCTCCACTTTTCAGTTCCAACATCTTCCTCGCAGAAGATTTTACCGCCAAGTTGGGCCATGCAGGGGCTCGATTCTGTCCTGATCGATCCGCAAATTACACGAATGTAAAAACCTATGAGCTGCAAAGATTCCAGCCTTACCTGCCTGACAGCTACCTGAGGAGCGGCCAGCTGACTGCACAGACAGACATCTTCTCCTGTGGTGTAGTAAGTAAAAAGAAAATCAGCGTGAATTGTAAATATCGGCCTAATATGCAGGGCTGGCTCCTGGTCCATGTCACGATGATTCTTCCGCGTTGACTTAGGTGTAAGGATGTTTTTATTAGAGTTTGTGCTTTCAGTTTTGGTGTTTTCATGTTTACACCCAGAAGTTTGAAATCCTGAACAGAACTAATACTGTTACGTTGCAGTAAATTTGCAGGATAGAAGAAATATTTTAGCTGCTAATGTGTTTCTGTGTCACAGAGGATTGTCTAGGAGTAAAATAGAGAAGATAGCCAGTGTGGTTTTTGAAAATGCAGAGTCCTGTTTATTAGGATAAAAGTCCGAAGACACAAGGAATGAACAAAAATGATGTGTTTAAGACTAAGGGCGGCAACGCTTGAAACGCATCATTTGTGTTCACTCCTTGTGTCTTCTGAACTTTATCCTAATAAACGGGACTCTGCATTTTTTAAAATCCACGCTGGCTATCTTCTCTTTATGCTACTGGACTCCGCTGTTGCCATATACCTACCGCGCTGTGGATGGGACCCACCTGTGGTGAGCTGGCCTATATTCTCCAATTGTCTAGGAAGGATACAGTTGTATCAAACCCTCCTCGCTCAATCTAACTTTCCTGCCCCTTCTTGATTGATGTGCAGAGCCCTGTACATTAGACAAGGAGGAGCTGGGAGGTAAGAGCTAGCAAGAAAGCGTGCTAGGATGTGACACTTGAGAAACTCAGCCCTGCCTCCTTGACACTTTGCTAAGAAATAAAATGGCGGCTTTATAAGTTTGGCAACAACTATCAGCTCCAAGAAAGGTTTGCTTTAATAACAGTTATCCAATAGTATTTGCAGCTTTTAGCAGCCAACAGAGCTGACAAATTTCCTTTGGCCAATCAGATGTTATAAAAGTGATCTTTTTTCCCCCCTATCTAACCATGATAATCCTATATGATCTGTTAGGTGTTAGCAGAACTTCTGACAGGACAAAAGCCCACTGACGAGGACAGGGACCCCATCTACCTGGTAAGAATACGTATACTAAGCCATGTGCACAGGCTCCATTTTGACTTCACTTAAGGATTTTACTAAAATCGTGCCTACTGTCCTCTCCAGAAAGATCTTATACTGACTGAAGTGGAGCAGGTAAAAGCGGAATCTGACAGAATGGGGTCTGTGGATCTCCTCAGCGCAAGAGGAATTGGACAAAAATACACAGATAAAAGACTTGAGGGATTAGAAATAAGTTCTGCGATACATTGGGCTTCTGCAATCTGCCTGTGTCTGACCAAGAAGAGAGCTTTATTAACAGAGGTAACATTATAAAACTATCCTGTACATTACATTATATAACAATAAAGCCAAATGTCGCCCACCATCTGCATTACAGAAACAAAGCTATTCCTATACTGCCATGTTTGTCAATAAATTTGCTGACTGTTTTAATAACATTATACAATATAATGTACTGCTCTATAATTGTAGGAGCCTCTAAAAAAGTTAAATTGGATCACACATGGTCCTACCTTGTTATTTAGTATGAGCATGTATGGTGGTCGGCACTCTCCCATGAGGCTCTGCAGCAATTTAGCACCGCCAAAATGATCCTCTTATCAAAATGTCTCCATCATATTTCCCTTGGATCTTCATGTTTCTGAAAATGGGAATTCTAGCACTGCCTGTGCTCCTTAGAGAACATAGTTGTGCCTGCAAGATTAGCCATTGTTACGGATGCCAATAATAACTCTTTATTTTTCTTGTATTTATCAACAGGTTGTAAGTATGATGGAGAAAGCTCAGGAGTCATTCAGATCATCTGTTAAGAAATCCCAAAGAGAGATGTCCAGTTTGAATATCCCAGAGGAAAGCGATGAATCCTTGTCCTTAGGCTATACCCGAGGAGATGCATTAGAAGTGCCTAGCACTTCCACCAAAGGAGCAACGTATTCTCCACCTCGAAATGATGTCTTCAAAAGGAGCCCATGTGAATTTGATGAATCGGGAAGCTTCAGCTTTTATCCTGGAGACGGCTGGTATGGGACTAAGCCATCTTTTCAGGCCACCGCATCACCTGCTGGACATCAGGCCAACTCATGTACCCCAGAAAGGAACTGTCCCCAAAAGGTGTTGAATTCACCAACAGGTACACAAAAATCTAATATAATATATATATATATATATATATATATATATATATATATATATATATGCAGCACACCAAGCGTCTATAATTCAAATAGGTGCTTTAATCTATGATGTATCAGAGACAGCATTTCAGTAGTCTGCGACTACCGAAAAGTTGTCTCTGATACATCATTAAATAAAGCACCTGTTTGTAATATATACGCTTGGTGTGCTGCATCTATGTGCTTTTGTATGGGTCACTAGTTATGCAAGCACCCTTACTAGGTATTTTGCATTTCCTCTTGATGTGCTGCTTCTGTTTGGACTCTATCTAGCTATCTAATATTTATTTAAGGCTATGTTCACATAAGCTTTATGGAGCTTTGTTATGAACACCAAAGGATCCTGACAGGTCCCATTGACATTTGAAAAGGGTCCGTCGGGTTTCCGTTTGATGTCTGTGATTTTATAGGATTTTAGTGGAGAGAAAAAAAAACCTATAAAGTCTTGTCATTTTAACGGGATCTCTGAACGGAGCTCCTAACAATTATGTGAATGAATCCTTCTAATCTGCTGACACAACACCCCTCAGGTGCCTGTTCCTGGAACCTAATAATTTGAGAAACTCTTTAGGTCATAGAATGGTTAGAATTAATAAGGTTCTGTAATGTTCAACATTTTTTTTTATATTTAACATTAGAATTTAACATTGAGAAGATAAATAATTTCTTATTTTTTTTTTTCTTTTTTTTCCCCACCCCATTTATCAGAAAGCAATGAACCGTCTTGGGGAATCAAAGTAAATGAAGCAAAACTGAAGCTGATGGAGGAAATTGAGCTGTATGCAGAAGAGAAGGTGGACAGCTCGGTCTTGTTTGAATCGGCGTGAGCTTAGTGTAGTGGACATTTTGGGGGCTGCATATTTCTTGATCGTATGACGTAATGGTGATTGCTTAAGTTGTTTCATGCAACAGATACACCTTTACCATTACTATCTTCAGTAGAAACTACCTCATCGGAGACTACCATTAGGTCAGGTTTGTTCCAAGAATAGGTGATCGGGCATTAGTCACGTCTAAACATGGATGTACATACAGGAGATGTGCTGCTGGTTCAAGGAATTCTCCCCATCTTGGCTGGGCATTTGATGGCCCCTATCTCTAGTTGGGGTAAAGGGCTACATGAACCTGAGGCAAAACCCCACTCCTGGTGTGCTTATGCTGGGGTCACAGTGGAGAGAAGAAACCCTATGAATGTCTGAGATTAGAAAACTATGGCTATCTTCCAGAACCAGTGCCTCCTTATCCATGGGCCATGTCTGGCAGTGCAGCTTAGTCCCAATCACATAAATGGACAGGTATATTGCAATTTCTGTAAGAGAGCAGCAATATTTTTCCCAATTTGTGTTTTGGGAAAAGAGTCACAACCAAATTTAGCTTGGGCTCCTTGTCAATTAGCCACCTTAGATCCTGCCATTACTTTCATGCTGCCTGAACCATAAATCAGTGGGGTTGTCTCTGGCAGCCTCTTCCTGCCACAATTACCTTGATTGATAGATCTCTCCCTATACCTAAACAGGAAGACATCGATCAACTAAGGCTGATGGGGCAGGGATAAGCTGCCAGAGACCACCCCAATGACTCGTGGTTAAGGCAGCATGAATGTGATGGCAGGTTCCCTTTTTAGTTACACAACAAGCAATGAACAGACTTGCCATTTAGCATCATTTCTACAGAGCAGCATTATAGTCTTGAATTTTGAACAAACCTTTTAACTTAATCTATTATATATGTATATAATTGTTGGTTTTATAAACTGCATACAAAAAACTATAAGATGTATTAGAAATGTGTCCTTCATTGTGATATCCACGTGCAAATGTTGCAGCCTCCTCATAATGAAAAAAATGATAAGAAACCAAGTCAAGGGAACCTGTCACTAGTTTCATGTTGCCTGAACCACAGGCAGAATAAACTACTGACAGACTCCCTTATCACGATACAAAATTCCCTCTCATTGGCTGTGTCTTTTCAGAGGAATCACACTTGTAACTTTGGCGGGAGCTCCAAGTCATGAAGGTGGTTCCTGGACATGATATACACATATAGCAAACCACCCCAATGACTTGCTAGCCCGTTCTGAGCCAAGTTAAAATTGTGATTTCTCTGAAATGGCACAGCCTCATAGACAGTAATGCATTTCCGAGCTGAATCCGCAGATAGAATAGAAAGTCTATTCTTTCTGCAGATGCCGGAATCAGGATTTCCGCTGTGTGCAAAGTGCAGCAGAATCCCATTGAAATCAATGGGACTTTGCTGCAGTGGAATGTCTTGCTGAATATTCCAGCGTAATTCTGCACAGACATTCCGCTGTGTGAACACAGCCTGCAAATGGGCGGGATGAAACACATGTTGTGGGACTGAAACGTACGCTTTGCGGTAGCGGTCAGTAATGATCAAAAATTCATCGGGAGTGGGATTAAGATGACAGACCTCTGCAGGGCTCTTGTTTGGGGAGGTTTGTCTTCAGCTCATACCGAGGACTTAGTCAAGGTGAAGGGAATTATGAACAGTTCCAAATACCAGGCAATTTTGGCACAAACCTTCAGGCATCCGTTAGCTGAAGCTGAAGAGGAAGTTCACCTTTCAGGAAGCTAAAGAGGAAGCTGATGAAGAGTTCACCTTTACGTGTGACAATGACCCAAAGCACACATCCCAATCCACACATCCCAATCCACAAAGCCATTGACTCAAAGCACACATCACAATCCACAAAGCCATTGCTTCAGCACCAGGTGAAAATGTTTATTTTTTAATGGCCCAGCCAGAGCCTAGACCTTAACCCCTTAAGGACTCAGCCCATTTTGGCCTTAAGGACTCAGACAATTTAATTTTTCCGTTTTCATTTTTTCCTCCTCGCCTTCTAAAAATCATAACTCTTTTATATTTTCATCCACAGACTAGTATGAGGGCTTGTTTTTTGCGCGACCAGTTGTCCTTTGTAATGACATAACTCATATCATAAAATGTATGGCGCAACCAAAAAACACTATTTTTGTGGGGAAATTAAAAGGAAAAACGCAATTTTGCTAATTTTGCAAGGTTTCGTTTTCACGCCGTACAATTTATGGTAAAAATGACGTGTGTTCTTTATTCTGAGAGTCAATACGATTAAAATGATACCCATTATTACATACTTTTCTGTTATTGTTGCGCTTAAAAAAAATCAAACTTTTTAACCAAATTACCGTAGTACGTTTATAATCCCTTTATTTTGATGACCTCTAACTTTTTTATTTTTCCGTATAAGCAGCGGTGTGATGGCTCATTTTTTGCGCCATGATCTGTACTTTTTTTTGATACCACATTTGCATATAAAAAACTTTTAATACATTTTTAATAAAAAAATTTTAAATAAAATGTATTAAAGTAGCAATTTTGGACTTTTTTTTTCTTTCGTTCACGCCGTTCACCGTAGGGGATCATTAACATTTTATTTTAACAGTTCGGACATTTACGCACGCGGCGATACCAAATATGTCTATAAAATTTATTTTTTACGCTTTTTGGGGGTAAAATAGGAAAAAACTGACGTTTTACTTTTTTTATTGGGGGCGGGGATTTTTCACTTTTTTTTTTACTTTTACATTTTTTTTTTTTTTTTTTTTACACTTGAATAGTCCCCATAGGGGACTATTCATAGCAATACCATGATTGATAATACTGATCTGTTCTATGTATAGGACATAGAACAGATCAGTATTATCGGTCATCTTCTGCTCTCGTCTGCTGGATCTCAGACCAGAGCATGAGACGCCGGGAGCCGGACGGAGGAAGGTGAGGGGACCTCCGTGCGGCGTTCTGAATGATCGGATCCCCGCAGCAGCGCTGCGGGCGATCCGATCATTCATTCAAATCGCGCACTGCCGCAGATGTCGGGATCTGTATTGATCCCAGCACCTGAGGGGTTAATGGCGGACGCCCGCGAGATCGCGGGCGTCGGCCATTGCCGGCGGGTCCCTGGCTGCGATCAGCAGCCGGGATCAGCCGCGCATGACACGGGCATCGCTCCGGTGCCCGCGGTTATGCACAGGACGTAAATGTACGTCCTGGTGCGTTAAGTACCACCGCACCAGGACGTACATTTACGTCCTGCGTCCCTAAGGGGTTAAAGGGGTATTCCAGGAAAAAAAAGGTTATAGGTCAACTGCCTCCAGGAAGTTAAACAGATTTGAAAATTACTTCTATTACAAAATCTTAATCCTATTCCAATAATTATCAGCTGCTGAAGTTGAGTTGTTCTTTTTTTGTCTGGCAACAGTGCTCTCTGCTGACATCTCTGCTTGTCTCGGGAACTGCACAGAGTAGAAGAGGTTTGCTACAGGGATTCAGCAGCTCATAAGTACTGAAAGGATTAAGATTTTTTAATAGAAGTAATTTACAAATCTGCTTAACTTTCTGGAGCCAGTTGATATATATAAAAAAGTTTTTTCCTGGATAACCCCTTTAACCCCTTAAGGACGCAGGTTGTTAATGTACACTCTGCGCCCGCTCTCATTGTTTGAAGCATGCTTAGGGGCTGAGCGCATTTCATACCCAGTAGGTCCCGGCTGCTATAAACAGTAGGAAGGAGAAGTATAAATGGTTCCTTTATGTTTCCCATTTCTTTTAAATACACTGCAATGGCAGTTTTCCCTAAAATGCCAGAAAAAAACCCTGTGTGGAAACCTAGCCTTATGCAACCATGCTTTAGGGTAGGGTCACATGTTACGGATCCGCAGTGTATTTTACGCTGCAGATCCGTTGATGACCCGACCCTATAGTGTGCCTTCTGCTGTGCCTGTCTGCTCTTAGCAGCAATCCGTTGCTATGAGCAAACACACATGGATCTGCGAGTCGCTGCACAGTGTACATACAGTCATTGCAGCCACTCTCTGTCTCGTGCGGATGTACCAAGCTATATGTGGGTAAAACCACACAGCAACTGAGGAGGAGAATATCCCAACATTTGAGTACTATCCGCACTGGCACAGACACACCACTAGCGAGACATGTTCGTGAAACACATGGAGGGGACCTCAAGACCCTAAAGTTTTGGGGGGGTCACCAAGATGAGATTGGGTCCCAGACGGGGGAATCTAGACAAAAAATTACTTAGAGAGGAGGCGAAGTGGATTCAGAGGCTGAAGAGTTTAAGCCCGAATGGGCTGAATGAAGGATTTACCTTCTCAGCTTTTATTTGATATAAACCTGCCTGGAATGAATTAAGAATTAATAATGCTTTAGATATACTCACACATAGCTGAGTCGATTGACATGCATCGGAGAAGGATCATGCTGCCAATGTTGAAAAAATACAAAAAGAAATAAGATTAATTAAAATCATAATTCCATCTCAAGATGAGTAATTAAGAGAAGGAATGTTATGACTGGGCTAAATATGAAAAATAGATATATGTAGAAATATATAAACAAGTGCAATTAATTCCAAATAGATAGAACTGGAAGATATGAACTAGGAAGAAGAGAAGTTGCCCTCCATTGGAGTTAGATGATATTGGTAATAACTTTCAATGGAATCGTCCCCCATAATTATTGTGCATGTTTCATTGGGGAATCATACAAAGTACAATAGTGCACAATGATTCTGATATGTTATACTTACCATCTTTTATAACATTGGAAATACAATAATAAATGCAATATCTTAAGCCCCAAATTGTCATGATAGGTACTTACAATAAGCCAGTAAAGAGGTCCGGCTATAAGTGAAACTGAGGATGTAAACAGGAGGTCTATGCCTTAATGAGTCAGGAGATGGACATCTCCATGGAATTTAACTAAGTATTTGCGCAGGAGACTCTGCGCATCTATGTAACAACTTCCGGCAGGCTAAATGTTCACGCAGGTGTTACTGCGCACCAGTGAAGGGAGAAGCGAATGTAAACAGAAGGGCACCTGCATTGCCATAGAATGAGATTTGCCATAGAATGAGATGGTCCGCCTCCATCACATCCTATTGGCTCACACTTGTCACGTGACATGTTTAAACTTCACGCATTGACGCGCATGGCAGTCTCAGTTTGGCTATCACAGGGAGAGGATCTCCTCTCCCTGTGATAGCTGAAGCTGCACGGAGCTCTCATGGCCTCTGTGGCCCGACAGAAGTTCACACATGTACGCAGCTCATACGGCTGCCTCATATACATTTACTCTATTATTACATACACTGTTGATCCACAGCACTATCGGGATCCCTATGCCCGATGGCGCTGTCATCAGTGTGCGTCCCTGCGAGCGCCCCACGCCCGCAGCTCTACTCCCCGTCCCCCGTAGCTCTACTCCCCGTCCCCCGTTAATGCTCAGGGAGCGATCCACAGCGCTATCGGGATCCCTATGCCTGATGGCGCTGTCATCAGCGTGCCTCCCCGCGAGCGCCCAATGCCCGCAGCTCTACTCCCCATCCCCCGTTAACGCTCAGGGAGCGGGGAACAGAAAGTAGAGCATCGGGCGCAGGTAAAGTTATTTGCGTAGTGCTGCGCATGCGCAGTAATACTTTACCTGCACCCGATGCTCTACTTTCTGTTCCCCGCTCCCTGAGCGTTAACGGGGGACGGGGAGTAGAGCTGTGGGCGTGGGGCGCTCGCGGGGACGCACACTGATGACAGCGCCATCGGGCATAGGGATCCCCATAGCGCTGTGGATCAACAGTACATGTAATAATAGAGTAAATGTATATGAGCCAGCTGTATGAACTGCATAAATGTGTGAGTTTCTGTCGGGCCACAGAGGCCATGAGAGCTCCGTGCAGCATCAGCTATCACAGGGAGAGGAGATCCTCTCCCTGTGATAGCCAAACTGAGACTGCTGTGCGCGTCGATGCGTGACGTTTAAATATGTCACGTGACAAGTGTGAGCCAATAGGATGTGATGGAGGCGGAGCATCTCATTCTATGGCAAATCTCATTCTATGCAGGTGGTCACAGCGCAGATACGTGTATGAAGCTGGACCTATCACATCTCCCTACTGGCAATCGTTGCTGATTGGCCAATGTGTCAGCACAATGATAGGTGGATTAGAACATCAATATAGAAGAACAGTAGAATGATAGGTGGCTTGCCCTGTCAATCTGAAAGGACAGTGCAGTGGAAGGCACGATGGCATATAAGCCAATGCGCTGTCGGCAGATCCGGACTGATGATGTCATGGAGGGAGGTTTTATAAACCCCCGACTTGGCGTTCTTAACTCAGTGCCCGTTGTCCTCTTGACAAAGCTGCGTCTCGCAGTGAAACATGTTGAGGGGGGCTGAGAACTGATTTTAAACATAGTGCTGTCTCCATTCGCAGTGCATACTGCAGATGCATGCAACATTTATATAATTAGTTCAGGTAGCCAGGTTGGCACCTATTGTGTTACTATATGGAGAGATTGGCACTTAAATTGTAATCTGTCTGTCTTGAGTGTGAAGCAAATAATAAAGTACAAGGTTTTTCTATATATGGGAAACAGGTTTTTTTTGGATCACCACGGTGATCTATAAGTAATAGTGATTAATGGGACTCTGCTGGGGAATCACAGAAATTCCACCATGTAACCATAGCCAAAATATGACCTATAACAATTCAATTGCAATATAAACTAAAATCTTTGAGGGGGAAATAAAAAAAAAATAAATAACTCACTATGAGTAGGGTCACATGTAACGGATTTGCAGTGTACTTTACGCTGCGGATCTGCCGATGACCCAATCCTATAGTGTGCCTCCTGCTGTACCTGTCTGTTTGTAGCAGCAATCCCCCACTACGAGGAAACACACATAGACATGCGAGTCGCCGCACGCACGCACAGTGTACTCACAGTCATCGCGGCCGCTCACCCTGCTCCCTGAGCTAGAGGTGATTAACCCCCTTTGACTGTTCCAACCAACCAATAGACCTATATATGGCGGGTGAGCTTAACTTCATTGGACTCTGCATGGGAAACATTTTTGAACAATCTGAAATGTAGAATTTTCACAGTGGAAATTATGCAGCAAAAAATCTGCTGTGTGAATGCGACAGTGGAAATCCCATTCACCGCAATGTTAACTTCATGTAGCAGAATTTCCTAGCTGAAAATTTTCCTCAGGATTCTGCACGGATATCCCACCGAGTGAACATAGGGGGAGATTTCTCAAAAGCTGTGGAGAGGCAAAGTTGCCCATCGCAACTAATCAGATTGCTTTTTCATTTTTAACAAGGTCTCTGAAAAATGAAAGAAGCGATCCACAGGTTTTGAGAAATCTCCCCCATAGCCTCTAGGTAGAAAATGTTCTGAAAGATTCAACATCTTAAAAGGGTTTGTAGACATTTTGCCTGTTTTTTGTTTACAAATGGTTAAATGACTTTGGGCCAAGGATCTCACACTGCTGACAGAGAGACTGACCCAAAGTTTTTTGGGTATAAAAAGTAGCACCAATTGAGTTCAACCTGACACAAACCCTTGCTGGGTATATAAAACCAGTATCAAAGTGGTCCAAGGGCATTAACTCTTAGGAAACAACCAATAGTTATTCAAATAAGAAAAAAAAAAAGACTAGTCTGCACAATTTGATGCCATTTATTATAAACAGAACAGGTTTGGGCCAGGTTGGTCTCAATTGATTTTTATGTGAGGCATCCTTCTATGTGTGTTGGCAGTATGTGATCAGCTGCCCAAATCATTTAACCCTTTGGAAACACCAGTTACCTATTCGAATAGGGAAAACCTTCCTGTCTGCCCATTTTGATGCCAGTTTTTTATTTCCAGGAAAGACTTGGGCCAAGCTTAACCTGACTGCCCACTTTGATACCCGTTGGGCCAGGCTGGACTTAATTGGATTTGATGTGGGGCATCGATCGCTGAGTGTTTTTAGCGTAAGATCAGGTGCCCACCGTTAATTAACCCTTTGAAAATACCAGATTCCTATTCAAACTACATAAAATATAAGCAGGTAGCAAGTTTGGCACCTGTTTTCTTGCCCATGCAGATTTTGGTCCAGGGTGGAAACAGATAGGTATTATGTAGAGGCCCTTACTTTTTTTTTATGTACGCCCTTAGGTTCCTGGCTAAATGGTGTTTATCCTCTTAAAATAATCCATCAAAATGCAGAAAATGTAGTTAGTCGGAAAGGTTGGCTCCTGTTTTTCTGCCCATTCACTTTTTAGGCCAGACTGAAAACAAATGTATACTGTGTAGTTGGTAAGTTTTGCCAATCCACTTTTTGGGCCAGGATGGAAACAGTTGGGAATTATGTAGTGGCCTTTACCCTTCAATTCCCCCCCCTGGGCCAGTGGCCGATTTGGTATTTAACCCCTTAAAATCCTCAGTTACCTTATCAAATGGAATAACAAGAAAAAAAAACAGATCAGCATAGGACATTCACCTTGCATCTATTATTCTATTGTGACCTTTTTATCTTCTGTACGTGGCTCTGATACACCTTTCTGCCCTCCTACTTCTTCCCTTCCCTGCACGCTGTTTTTAAACTACAGGTCCCAGCATTCTTTGCTGCGGCTCTGTGCTCCAGTCCCCTGACCAGCCCCAGCACTCGCAATGTAACTAAGCAACCATTCCCATCCTGCTTTCATCAGCAAGAAACCTGTTATACGACCTGTTCCTTTCACAATACTTATAACATGGTCATTTACTAAAATTTGCCCTACTGCCCATATAAGCCATGAAACAGCCCATAAACTATAGAGAGAGAGAGGAGAGAAAAAAAATTATATATCTATCGAAATGCTGTACTATATAGCAATGATTCACAAAATGGGTGCCTCCATTCCCAAAAAAGTCAAAGTCCATCTGTGCATGCATGAGTTGAAGTTTTAAAGTTTATAAACAGCTGAAGGCACCCTTTTTGGGAAACACTGCTACATAGTATAAATAAATAAATATATATATATATATATATATATCATTTTGTATGCTATATAAAAATCTACCATATTTTAGTATCGCTAACATGTATATGTTTATATATTTTTACATATATACAGATACGTTTATACGATACATGTGTGTATATATATATATATATATATATATATATATATATACAGTAACCCCCCGACCTACGATGGCCCCGACATATGATAAAATCGACATACGATGGCCTCTCAGAGGCCATCGTATGTCGATGTCAGCATCGACATACGATGCTTTTATATGTCGGGGCCATCGCATTAACTGCTATCCGACAGCGCAAAATGCTTAAGCTGCTGTCAGATAGCAGTTTAAGCATCCCGGGCAGGTTCACTTACCTATTCCCGCTGCTCCGGGTCCACTTCGCGATCCTCCGGTGTCTTGCGCATCTTCTCCAGGGTCCGGGCCTTGCTTTCCGGCGTCGTTATTACGTCACTACGCACGCCGCGCAGGCGCAGCAGCGTAATAACGTCACCTGAAAGCGAGGCCCGGACCCTGCAGAAGATGCGCAAGACACCGGAGGATCGCGAAGAAGACACCGGAGGATCGCGAAGAAGACACCGGAGGATCGCGAAGAAGACACCGCAGCGGGACAGCATCGGGGGCCCCTGGAACAGCAGCGGGAGCGGTGAGGACCTGGTGCAGAGCGGCGGGGACAGGTGAGTACAGCTTCCTATACTTTACATTGCACGGATCCCTCAACATACGATGGATTTGACAAACGATGGGTCGTTTGGAACGAATTACCATCATATGTTGAGGGACCACTGTATATGTGTCACACAAGAAAACGTCCGGCACTCAGGAAGTTGCAGATAAAACTTATAAATGGCTTTATTCACATGCTGTAAAGCAGGACACAATCTGACGGGTTTCGCACGCTCAGGTGCTTAATCGTAGATAGACATACATTCAATAATACGAGTTAAAATACACATGAGTTTGGTCACATGACCACATGAATCTTAATTAAAAATGTTAGTTACAAAACATGGAACTGGGAATCATGATTCCATTTGGCATTTCGGAGAGAGTTCACACATGGGCGCATGTATTGCGATTTTAGATTTAGTTTCAATTTCAAGTTTGATTTTAATTAACAATGTGTTTTTTTTAGTTCAACTCCTAAATAGTCCATCACAAAGAATTTGTATGTATCCATTTGGAGCCCATATCAACCGGACTAAATACTTTGGACTATGTGTATAAATGGAGATATAAACTATCCTATTAGTATAGTGACTATTGACCGCATGACATGCGTCTCCCTGTGTGAACACCCACCTATATTGCAACAGCACTCCAGAAGTGTTGATATATAACAAGGAGTATTGGACCAAGGACTGCACACGCGAAATAAACACAAAATTATATACATCAGATGTATTCTCTTATTACATTTATGCACACGTCAACATTAAATCCAATCTTTTATTTAACCCTTGCGGGTATCTCGTTCCCAGAAGGAACATCCAATGTGCCTCTCTATTATATAATTTCTTTCTGAAAGGAGTGGAAAAAGTTACTTTAGGACCCAGAGGAGGCGATCTCAGAAAGAAATTATATAATAGAGAGGCACATTGGATGTTCCTTCTGGGAACGAGATACCCGCAAGGGTTAAATAAAAGATTGGATTTAATGTTGACGTGTGCATAAATGTAATAAGAGAATACATCTGATGTATATAATTTTGTGTTTATTTCGCGTGTGCAGTCCTTGGTCCAATACTCCTTGTTATATATCAACACTTCTGGAGTGCTGTTGCAATATAGGTGGGTGTTCACACAGGGAGACGCATGTCATGCGGTCAATAGTCACTATACTAATAGGATAGTTTATATCTCCATTTATACACATAGTCCAAAGTATTTAGTCCGGTTGATATGGGCTCCAAATGGATACATACAAATTCTTTGTGATGGACTATTTAGTAGAACTAAAAAAAACACATTGTTAATTAAAATCAAACTTGAAATTGAAACTAAATCTAAAATCGCAATACATGCGCCCATGTGTGAACTCTCTCCGAAATGCCAAATGGAATCATGATTCCCAGTTCCATGTTTTGTAACTAACATTTTTAATTAAGATTCATGTGGTCATGTGACCAAACTCATGTATATTTTAACTCGTATTATTGAATGTATGTCTATCTACGACTAAGCACCTGAGCGTGCGAAACGCGTCAGATTGTGCCCTGCCTTACAGCGTGTGAATAAAGCCATTTATAAGTTTTATCTGCAACTTCCTGAGTGCCGGACGTTTTCTTGTGTGACTTCTATTGAGCCGGGAGCGGTACCGGTGTCCGCAGCACGAGGACGTGCAGTAAACGCAGGAGTGGTGAGCAGCCTTACCTTGTCTGCACATATATATGTGTGTATATAGGGGGGTGATTTATCAAAACCTGTCCAGAGGAAAAGTCGACCAGTTGCCCATAGCAACCAATCAGATCACTTCTTTAATTTTTAACAAGGCTTCTGCAAAATGAAAGAAGAGATCTAATTGGTTGCTATGGGCAACTGGGCAACCTCTGGACAGGTTTTGATAGTGTGCATATATAGATAGATATATCTCCCCAATAAAACTCTACTAAAACATAATATATATATATAGTAGAGTTTTAGAATAAAAATACATATACACACACATATGTATTTTTTTCATATAAGTATTTGTGCAGATATATATATATATATATATATATATATTTTATATTACTAAATATATACTCTATAAAAGGAAAATCATCAAAACTTGTGCAGAGGAAAAGTCGACCAGTTACCCATAGCAACCAATCAGATCGCTTCTTTTTAAAAAGGCCTCTGAAATATAATAGAAGCAGTCTGATTGGTTGCTATGGGCAACTGGTAAACATTTCCTCTACACAAGTCTTGATGAATCTCCCCCCATATACACACTACACTACATACTATACTATATAGAGGGTGTTTACAAAAAATGTCCTGAGGAAAAACTACAACTACGTTGCGGGGAACAACCCCATGATTAAGGGGTTGTTCCCCGCAACGTAGAGCGGCAGGCTGGAGCTGAGGTATAAGTCATCTTACCTATTTGGGATGTAAACCACCGTACCCCATGTATTTTTCATATATGTTTGAAGATAAATATCTAATGTGACCGAAAAGAAATCATGCAAATAAAAAAGGCAACTGCAAGAAGACCTGAACGTTGTGGTCGTGAGTAATTCACTATTCATTCATATAAGTACATGCTCGCCGTAGGCAATCCAGGTATATTTAACAAAGGCTGATCAGATCAGCTAACATGATGGACGGAGGTCTCCTCACCTGCTTCCTGCCTTCCCAACGTCTTCTGCAATGATTTGCCTTCCAGCAGTCCAGAGCAGAAGATCGCCGATAATACTGATCAGTGTTATGCCCTATGCATAGCACTAAACAGTATTAGGCTAAGTATCTACTTGTTTTTTGGGGGGGACAATGCTAAGTAAAACGCCAATTCTGCTCCATGGTGTTTTTTCGGCCAAAAAACGCTGCGGCCAGATGTTAGCTGTAAATCAGTGAGAAATCGCAACATTCTTTTTCCACTTGGCGTTTTTCAGTTTGGCATTTTTTTTTTATCCTTTTGGCGTTTTTTCACTCTTTTTTGGTGTTTTTCAGCTCTTTGGCCATTTTGCAAAATCACAGCATGTTGAGCCACTGGAGTTTTTTTCCCTGAAATCGTTTTTCTCCCATACAAGTCTATAGGAGTAAAAAAACGCCAAGAAAAACGCCATGTGGGTTTTAACTTTGGGGTTTTTTCAAGCGTTTTTTATTCTCTTTTGAGTAATCCGAAAAAGAAGGTCCCGGCATTCCAAATGCTTTTATGATCTTAAAGGACAAATGCAGCGGAATTACACTTATCCCCTATCCACAGGATAGGGGATAAGTGTTTGATCGCGGGGAGTCCGACCGCTGGGACCCCCCTCGATCTCCCTAACGGGGCGCCGGCATTAGCGCCCATGGTGACGTAGCGTCTACCTAGCCCCGTCTCCTCCCCGTCCCCATACAGTTCTATGGGGGATGCACGAATGCTGCCTCCCCGCCTCTCCCATAGAGATGTATGGAGGAGGCGTGCCGGCCGCAAAGTCACGCTGCGGCCGGCACGCCCCCTGCACGGGAGAGCAGCGGCCCAGTACAGGAGATCGCCGGGGGCCCCAGCGTTCGGACCACCCGCGATCAAACACATATCCCCTATCTTGAGGATAGGGGATAAGTGTTTGTACCGCTGCATATGTCCTTTAATGTGTTTATTTCACATATATAGCATACAGACAGTTTCTTCCAGTTCCTCACGTAGTGTTTAAATTTGTATATCCAAACTCTCTTTCAGTTTAGTGAAATCCTCGTTCTTCAATGTGTCCTTAAGTTGTATTTCCGTGACTTCAATTTCTTTCTTTTTATCCGCAATAGCTTTCTGAAGACGATCAACCGTTAGAACGATAATGTCCATAGAACACTTGTTCAGTATTTTTTCAAAATCTCTGCAATGCTGTTGGTCTTCAGCGAACAGGGTCGGTCGCAGGTTCACTCGTAATCCGCGCAGTATCCGCTCCGTGCGATAGTACTTCATAAGTGTGATATTATGTAACTCATATGATAGGAGAGGTGATTCCCTTTCAAGTGCTCGTCTCCTCAATTCATGGGTCGGGGTCTGTAAGAAGTCCGGCGAAGTGGTTGTCTGTGAGATTATCCTTGAGGCTTCATCCTCGCTGTAAGATAATGTAGACATAACCAGGTGCGTGCTCGTACCTTATCAAAGTCCAGATATACCCAAGCAGGGTCGGCACCGCACAAAGTAAGTGCTCGTGGACAAGAGAATCCAAGTAATCCGAAAAGAAGGTCCCGGCACTCCAAATGCTTTTATGATCTTAATGTGTTTATTTCACATACATAGCATACAGACAGGTACTTCCAGTTCCTTACGTAGTGTTGAAATTTGTATATCCAAACTCTCTTTCAGTTTAGTGAAATCCTCATTCTTCAATGTGTCATTAAGTTGTTTCAACACTACGTAAGGAACTGGAAGAATCACCTCTCCGTCTCCTATCATATGAGCTACATAATATCACACTAATGAAGTACTATCACACGGAGCGGATTACAAGTGAACCTGCGACCGACCCTGTTCGCTGAAGACCAACAGCATTGCAGAGATTTTGAAAAAATACTGAACAAGTGTTCTATGGACATTATCGTTCTAACGGTTGATCGTCTTCAGAAAGCTATTGTGGATAAAAAGAAAGAAATTGAAGTCACGGAAATACAACTTAAGGACACATTGAAGAACGAGGATTTTACTAAACTGAAAGATATATTTATTCTCTTTTGGAGATGGAGATACCTTTTTTTTTTAAATAAAATTTTGTAGGGTACCATTAAAAAAAAAAAAAAAAAGATACAGTAGTTATGAAAAAAAAATTGTGTTTAACGAAATTTATCTTTTTTATAACAAAATTTTTAAACAGGGATCAATTTATGTGTGCGGGCAGGGCACTAAAAATATAGCTGACAATAATAAAAATGTGTGTTTTTCACTTTTTACTCTTAATTTTTTAGGTTGTACTACTACTACTCCCAGCATGGAACACACACTCTCTATATACCGCTCCCTATGATCTCCCTGCTCCCTATATACTGCTCCCTATGATCTCCCTGCTCCCTATATACCGCTCCCTATGATCTCCCCACTCCCTATATACTGCTCCCTATGATCTCCCCACTCCCTATATACTGCTCCCTATGATCTCCCCGCTCCCTATATACTGCTCCCTAGGATCTCCCCGCTCCCTATATACTGCTCCCTATGATGTCCCCGCTCCCTATATACTGCTCCCAATGATCTCCCCGCTCCCTATATACTGCTCCCTATGATGTCCCCGCTCCCTATATACTGCTCCCTATGATCTCCCCGCTCCCTATATACTGTTCCTTATGATCTCCCCGCTCCCTATATACTGTTCCTTATGATCTCCCCGCTCCCTATATACTGCTCCCTATGATCTCCCCGCTCCCTATAAACTGCTCCCTATGATGTCCCCGCTCCCTATATACTGCTTCCTATGATGTCCCCGCTCCCTATATACTGCTCCCTATGATGTCCCCGCTCCCTATATACTGCTCCCTATGATGTCCCCGCTCCCTATATACTGCTCCCTATGATGTCCCCGCTCCCTATATTCTGCTCCCTATGATCTCCCCGCTCCCTATATACTGCTCCCTATGATGTCCCTGCTCCCTATATACTGCTCCCTATGATCTCCCCGCTCCCTATATACCGCTCCCTATGATCTCCCTGCTCCCTATATACTGCTCCCTATGATGTCCCCGCTCCCTATATACTGCTCCCTATGATCTCCCTGCTCCCTATGATCTCCCCGCTCCCTATATACTGCTCCCTATGATGTCCCCGCTCCCTATATACTGCTCCCTATGATGTCCCTGCTCCCTATATACTGCTCCCTATGATCTCCCCGCTCCCTATGATCTCCCCGCTCCCTATATACCGCTCCCTATGATGTCCCCGCATCCCTATATACCGATCCCTATGATCTCCCCGCTCCCTATATACCGATCCCTATGATCTCCCTGCTCCCTATATACCACTCCCTATGATCTCCCTGCTTCCTATATACCGCCCCTATGATCTCTCTGCTCCCTATATACCGCTCCCTATGATCTCCCTGCTCCCTATATACCGCTCCCTATATACTGCTCCCTATGATCTCCCCGCTTCCTATATACTGCTCCCTATGATTTCCCTGCTCCCTATATACTGCTCCCTATGATCTCCCTATATACCGCTCCCTATGATCTCCCTATATACTGCTCCCTATGATCTCCCTGCTCCCTATATACTGCTCCCTATGATCTCCCTGCTCCCTATATACTGCTCCCTATGATCTCCCTGCTCCCTATAATCTCCCTGCTCCCTATATACTGCTCCCTATGATCTCCCCGCTCCCTATATACTGCTCCCTATAATCTCCCTGCTCCCTATGAGAGATGAGCGAATTTACAGTAAATCCGATTCGTCATAAACTTCTCGGCTCGGCAGTTGATGACTTATCCTGCATAAATTAGTTCAGCTTTCCGGTGCTCCGGTGGGCTGGAAAAGGTGGATACATTCCTAGGAAAGAGTCTCCTAGGACTGTATCCACCTTTTCCAGCCCACGGGAGCACCTGAAAGCTGAACTAATTTATGCAGGAAAAGTCATCAACTGCCGAGCCGAGAAGTTTGTGACGAATCGAATTTACTGTAAGTTCGCTCATCTCTACTCCCTATATACCGCTCCCTATGATCTCCCTGCTCCCTATATACTGCTCCCTATATACCTCTCCCTATGATCTCTCTGCTCCCTATATACTGCTCCCTATGATCTCCCCGCTCCCTATATACTGCTCCCTATATACACTGCTCCCTATATACCGCTCCCTATATACACTGCTCCCTATATACCGCTCCCTATGATGTCCCTGCTCCCTATCATCTCCCCGCTCCCTATGATCTCCCTGCTCCCTATATACCTCTCCCTATGATCTCCCTGCTCCCTATATACTGCTCCCTATGATCTCCCTGCTCCCTATAATCTCCCTGCTCCCTATATACTGCTCCCTATGATCTCCCTGCTCCCTATATACTGCTCCCTATGATCTCCCTGCTCCCTATAATCTCCCTGCTCCCTATATACTGCTCCCTATGATCTCCCTGCTCCCTATATACTGCTCCCTATGATCTCCCTGCTCCCTATATACTGCTCCCTATGATCTCCCTGCTCCCTATCATCTCCCCGCTCCCTATATACACTGCTCCCTATATACCTCTCCCTATGATCTCCCTATATACTGCTCCCTATGATCTCCCTGCTCCCTATATACTGCTCCCTATCATCTCCCCGCTCCCTATATATTGATCCCTATATACACTGCTCCCTATATACCTCTCCCTATGATCTCCCTGCTCCCTATATACTGCTCCTTATGATCTCCCTGCTCCCTATATACTGCTCCCTATGATCTCCCTGCTCCCTATATACTGCTCCTTATGATCTCCCTGCTCCCTATATACTGCTCCCTATGATCTCCCTGCTCCCTATATACTGCTCCTTATGATCTCCCTGCTCCCTATATACTGCTCCCTATGATCTCCCTGCTCCCTATATACCACTCCCTATGATCTCCCTGCTCCCTATATACTGCTCCCTATGATCTCCCTGCTCCCTATATACCACTCCCTATGATCTCCCTGCTCCCTATATACCGCTCCCTATGATGTCCCCGCTCCCTATATACCGTTCCCTATGATCTCCCTGCTCCCTATATACAGCTCGCTATGATGTCCCCGCTCCCTATATACTGCTCCCTATGATCTCCCTGCTCCCTATATACCGCTCCCTATGATGTCCCCGCTCCCTATATACCGTTCCCTATGATCTCCCTGCTCCCTATGATCTCCCTGCTCCCTATGATCTCCCCGCTCCCTATATACTGCTCCCTATATACTGCTCCCTATGATGTCCCCGCACCCTATATACCGCTCCCTATGATCTCCCTGCTCCCTATATACAGCTCCCTATGATGTCCCCGCTCCCTATGATGTCCCCGCTCCCTATGATCTCCCTGCTCCCTATGATCTCCCCGCTCCTTATATACTGCTCCCTATGATGTCCCCGCTCCCTATATACTGCTCCCTATGATCTCCCTGCTCCCTATGATGTCCCCGCTCCCTATATACTGCTCCCTATGATGTCCCCGCTCCCTATATACTGCTCCCTATATACTGCTTCCAATGCCCCCCATACACTGGTCTACTCACCTTCCTCTACCCGTTATTTTCCCCATTACCTTCTCCTCTTCTATGTACTACATTTTGCATCCTACTGTAGCATAAAGCTATAGATTATCTGTCTTTAGCAGACAGCGACCAATCATATTCCAGGACGTGACTATGTCCGCGCAGTGAGGCCACGCCCTGTGCATCTGGTCAATGTACAATAACCAGTGAATTACCTCATGCATTCCTCTAGATTAGCTGTTTCTCAATCTGTGGCTGTGCCCCCAGTTGTTACACAACTATAACTCCCAGCATGCCCTGACGGGAACAGGGCTCTATACTTTCACTCTCACCAGGACTGACGCACCAGTTATCAGCGTGTACGTCTCGGCCAATGAAAATACAGCGCCCCTTCTCAGCCAATAGAAAAAAAGCGGGTATTAATATTGACCAATCAGCAAGCAGCAGAGGGGAGAAGCCTCGCTGGGTGTCAACCAATCGGTTCTAGGCGTGCAGAAGAGGGGGAGTGGTTACCGGAGTGCAGAAAGAGAGAGGGGAGAGACCACGGGGCCGCGGTGAGGGCTGTGAGTACGGGGTAACGTGCTGTGTCTGTACTCACGTGTGTCGGTGAGGTGGGGGGGATCAGGTCAGTACTGGGTCCCCCTGGTGCACTGCCCACAACTTGCCCGTCCACCAGCACTTTTACGTTTATTATGTTCGGTCTGTACTCTTCACTGTACATTACAATTCCACAATTATGTCATCCCGGGAGTCTATGGTTTCCTTCTAGGCCTGTGTCGTGCTGTTATATACGAGTCAGCCGTAATAATACGTGTATGGAAATGCTGTTCCTGCTGTTGTCTAACATATAGGGGGAGATTTATCAAAACCTGTGCAAAGGGTGCAGTTGCCCATAGCAACCAATGAGCTCGCTTCTTTTATTTTTAATAGGGCCTCTACAAAATGAAAGAAGCGATCTGATTGGTTGCTATGGGCAACTTTTCCTCTACACAGGTTTTGATAAGTCTCCCCCCAAAGTGATCAGATCACCGCATCTAATAAATGTCAATGAAGAGACCACACAGCCAGTCATTGCTGGGACTTGTGCTCCCTCATATGGCTGCATTCACACCACGTTTTTGCAATACAGTTCCCGAATCAGGTTTTTGACGAAAAACGGATTCCTCAAAACCTGACTAAACTGTATCATAACATGTGTACAAATTTTAACCCATATACAGTTTGAAAAATGTCCAGTTGCATCCGTTTTTTAAGAAAAAAAACTTATACGTTTTAAACTTTTCACTCCATCTTGAATAAAGTTTCACTTGTTTGATTGAAATTCCAAGAAAAAAACTGTGCAAAGTAAAAAACCGTATGGTGAAAACCTGATGGAACCGTACGGCACATACAGTTCTGTACGGCTCCCATTGACTCCCATGTAAAAAAAAAAATAAATAAAATAAAAAACTATACGGTTTAATACAGTTTTTCACCCGGACCAAAAAACGTGGTAGACTACGGTTGTGAGTACAGGTTAAAAAAACGGACAAAACCGTATAAGAAGCAAAACGGACTAAACCGGATGATGCGTTTGATATACGGTTTACAATGTTAAGTCAATGCATACGGTTTTCTATACAGTTCCGTACGGTTTTTAACTTGAAACTGTATACGGGAAACTGCATAGCAAAACGTGGTGTGCATGCACCCTAATATAGTGACTGTCCCTTTCACCTGAATGTAGTAAACTTCTGCATGGATTCCTGCTACATGTGAATGCGCCCTCTGCTGGGCGTGCAGGTAGTATGTTACTACTATGGCCACTATGAGAGGTGTTAGCGGTGCAGCCCCCTACTAAAAGCATTGCTGAGACCACTGTCACCCGCACATGAGGTGAGGTACGCCCTTTCCTGTGATCTGTTGCAAAACTACAACTCCCAGCATGCCCGGACAGCCTACGGCTAACCGGGCATGCTGGGAGTTGTAGTTTTGCAACAGCTAGATGGTGAACAGGAGATCGATGCAGTGTGTCTGACATATGTACCTTCAGTCCAGCGCCCGCACCCTCTGAAGATCGGCTTCTTTCTTTGTGAATTGTGCACAGGAGGCGGGCCTGACGGGTGAATTTGAATATTCGTAAGCGCTGGTCACGTAGGCGCAAGCACTCACGTGACCAGCACCACATGAATATTTAAATTCATCCAGCGGGCCGCCTCCTGTGCGCAATTCGCCGGAGAAAGAAATGGACCTTCAGAGGGACCGGGCGCCGGACTGAAGGTATGTATGTTAGTCAGAGAGCCTGCATCGGTCTCCTGTTCACTCTCACTATAACCCAGTGTATTTGGTCTAGTGTGGGTGAACTGGATGACTGCTTTCCTTTAAAGACAGACAGACAGACTCTGTATTTTGCAGCATACTGGATACCGGCCGTAAAGTGTGTTGGTATCTAGTATAGGAGATCACCATTGCACCACTACAGCCTCCAGCTGTTCCTAAACTACAATTCCCATGATGGGAGTTGTAGTTTTTGTAGTTTTGCAACAGCTGGGGGTACGATCTTTGTAAAACTCTGTTTTAGAGCTGTGGATTCTCCAGCTGTGTGTCTCCAGCTCTTGCAGAACTACAGGCAAAGAATATGTGGGCATGCTGGAAGTTGTAGTTTTTGCAACAGCTGAATTCAACACTGCTATAACACAGTGCTTTACAAACACTGCAGCTCCAGCTGTTGCAAAACTGCAACTCCCAGCATACTTGAATAGGCAAAGCTTTCTCTGACTCCTGAATGACAAAGAAGCTGATCAGACATTCAGGAGTCTTTAAAAGCTGAATGACACATAGTGACAGCTATGTTGATTAGCAATCCAGCTTTAGGGTGCATGCACACCCCATTTTTGCAAGACAGTTCCCGTATCAGGTTTTTGATGAAAAACGGATTCCTCAAAACCAGACTAAACTGTATCAAAACGTGTGTACAAATTTCAACCTGTATACGGTTAAAAACTGTGTACGGTTTGAAAAATGATGTCCGGTTGCATCCGTTTTTTAAGAAAAAAACATATACCTTTTTTAACTTTTCACTTTATTTTGAATAAACTTTCACTTGTTTGTTTGAAAGAAAAAAAACTGTGCAAAGTCAAAAACCGTATGGTGCAAACCGGATGGAACTGTACGCACATATGGTTCTGTACGGTTTCCATTGACTCCCATGTAAAAAAAAAAAAAAGTATACGGTTTAATACTGTTTTTCACCCGGACCAAAAATCGTGGTAGTCTACGGTTTTGGGTACAGGGAAAAAACGGCCAAATCGGATGCAACTGGATGATGCGTTTGACATACGGTTTTCTATACGGTTCCGTATGGTTTTTAACTTGAAACCATATATGGGAACTGTATAGCAAAAACGTGGCGTGCACGGTGTGTGCACGCCACGTTTTTGCTATACAGTTACTAGGAACAGATAGAAAATGTATGCATAAAAACTACTGTGCAGTGATATGCAGACTACCAGTCTGCTCCCAGACTCAGAGCAGATGAGTCATCACAGTGAGGGAGAGAGATGGACACGCCCCCTCCATAAGGTAAGAACACAAAGCAAGTGAGCAAGTCATAAACGCTATTTGTTAGGGATATGTAGGATTAGGTACTGAGTAACACACAGTCATGGCCGTAAATGTTGGCACCCCTGAAATTTTTCTAGAAAATGAAGTATTTCTCACAGAAAATGATTGCAGTAACACATGTTTTGCTATACACATGTTTATTCCCTTTGTGTGTATTGGAACTAGGGATGTAAGAAAAAATCGATTTGCGCGATTATTGCGATTTTTTTTCATCTGGCGATACTGAATCGATTCAAAATATTTTTGAATCGATTCTTTTAGGGATGTGGAATTTGTATCTCCTGACGCCCGGAACAGCATGTCCCGGGCATCAGGAGATACAAGTTCCACATTTGTGGAGCCGGGCAGGCCGGATCTGACGCGGCGGCGCTCTGGGTGTATGGAGCGGGCTCCGACTCGTGCCCGCTCCGTACTCTGCGACCCCCGGCTGATTTAAGTAGCCGGGGGCCGCTGATGCATCACCGCCGCTAGTATCCAGCATGCGGTGCTCTGCATTGTGTATGGAGCAGGCTCCGGACTCGTGCCCGCTACATACTCTGCAGCGCCCGAGGCAGCAAGACAACTCCAAAACATAATTGAACCTCAACCCTATTTCACTGTAGGTACTGTGTTCTTTTCTTTGTAGGCCTCATTCCATTTTCTGTAAACAGTAGAATGATGTGCTTTACCAAAAAGCTCTATCTTGGTCTCAGACATTTTTCCAGAAGGATTTTGGCTTACTCAAGTTCATTTTGGCAAAATGTAGTCTTTTTTTAAGTCTCTGTGTCAGCAGTGGGGTCCTCCTGGGTCTCCTGCCATAGAGTTTCGTTTCATTTGAATGTTGACGGATAGTTCGTGCTGACACTGATGCTCCCTGGGCCTGCAAGACAGCTTGAATATCTTTGGAACTTGTTTGGGGCTGCTTATCCACCATCCGTACTATCCTGCGTTTACACCTTTCATCAATTTTTCTCTTCCGTCCATGCCCAGGGAGATTAGCTACAGTGCCATGAGTTGCAAATTTGTTGATAATGTTGCGCACTGTGGACAAAGGCAAATCTAGATTTCTGAAGATGGACTTGTAACCTTGAGATTGTTGATATTTTTCCACAATTTTGGTTCTCAAGTCCTGAGACAGTTCTCTTCTTCTCTTTCTGTTGTCCATGCTTAGTGTGGCACACAGACACACAATGCAAAGACTAAGTGAACTTCTCTCCTTTTTATGTGCTTTCAGATGTGATTTTTATATTTCCCACACATGTTACTTGCCCCAGGTGAGTTTAAAGGTGCATCACATGCTTGAAACAATCTTATTTATCCACAATTTTAAAAGGGTGCCAATAATTTTTGTCCAGACCATTTTTGGAGTTTGGTGTGACGTTATCTCCAATTTGTTGTTTTTCCTCCCTTTTTTGGCTTATCTCCAATACACACAAAGGGAATAAACATGTGTATAGCAAAATATGTGTTAATGCAATCCTTTTCTTTGGGAAATACTTAATTTTCTTGAAATATTTCAGGGGTGCCAACATTTACGACCATGACTGTATCACTTTTTTTTTTTTTTTGGCAATATGACAGGTACACTTTAAAGGAACTTTAAAGTACACTTTAATTGACATCTGGTTCACTGACATTGGACCTAATTCACAGGGTTAAACGGGGAGATTGGTCAAACTTGTGTAGAGGAATAGTTGTTTGCTAGTCCACAGCAACCAATCAGATTGCTTCTTTCAGTTATTAGAGGCCTTTGTAAAAATGAACGAAGTGGGAAATATAGGCAGCATTATAATTTCAAATCATCTCAGTAATCGGGTTGCATGTAACTTGGAACCTAACCCATGTCTGTCACATCAGCTAAAACATGGAAGCACAAGGCATACACAAGAACCTGTACATTATTCTCTAATAGCCTATGCTGCACTTTATTCCCAAAAAATAAAATACATTTCAGAGTGCTTCTTTACGGTTACTTTATTGAGCTATTTACAACCCTTCTGTGAGAAAACTGCAGCTAATCCTAAAGAGCCATTGTAAGGCTGTACTGCGTGCTCTGCTGTCCATGGTGCTCTCAAATGCTGTACCCAATGCTGTGTATCTGGCATCGATATTGAGAGATACACAACAGTGTTGGGAAACAAATCACTGGAAATAATAGTAATGAGTAATAGTATATTATAGTGAGATAATGCTAGCAAAGCTGAAAAAATAAAAAAATAAAAACATGGGGTAAAAAAGCTCTGCCTTAAAATTAGCCACTGGTTGGGGGAATCCTGCCATAGGGCAATTTGTTTTGTTTCTAATAGTTTTTTGTTTTTTGTATTTCAGGCATCATGGCTGACAGAAGTGCGAGTGGTTCACGGAAGCATAAATGGCTGAGTCCACCAGAGATGTCTCCTAGCAAATATTTAAGAAGTGGCGAGTCACGGAGAGTCAGTCACAGCAGAGACCGTGATGCTGAAAGTCCCAGTCCATCACAGGATAGGCGGGTGACATATCGCCCCCACGAGAGTACGCCCAGACGCAGGCTGGATATAGGCGCTGGTGTTCGCTCCACTGTGAGAGCCAGGATCAGACAAACTGATGGCCTGCAAACCCACAGAGATGACTCCCAGACAGAGACCTCAGAAAAGCGGCTAGACAAAGAGGTAATATTCAGTATCTTAGAAGATGAATACAGAAAAAAGGTACATGGGCATTATGCTCACTCACCTATATTCTGACAGGTACCTCCCAAATGAATCTCCAAAAGACTAAACAAGTGTTTGATGCCTTCCCTGTATGCCCCACAGTCTACTACTTGTATAAGCAATTCAGTTTTCAGAGGGATCAAATGTCACACTTCCCCACCTGCCAAACAGGGGAACACTCTTCAGATCCCATTATCAGCACTTCTGAGAACCATTTAGTGAGTACAAGTGTAGCCATTCATTCAGCTTAGATAGGGCCTCTCACAAATGTCCTAATCCTTCTTGTGCCCACATATGACTTTGTTGCACCATGGAGGCTTGTCCGAAGTTCAGCTACCATGACAGAACTGCTCAGGGTGTTTTATCCAATATGGGGGTGCAAAAAAAACCTTGTACCTGACGCTGCTACTTTATTCCATAAATCGCTTGGAAGTATCTCTGGAGTTTTTTCTCCTCCTTCCTTGACCAGAAGTAGCAGTGCCAGTTACAAGTTTTTTTTTTGCATCACCGTATTGGATATTTTACAGGACAGGCTGCCCCTGTCATCCCAATACAGAACTGGAGTGATAAGCGCTCTTATCACTTACTTGAGCTGAGCGGCCATCTATCAGAGGCGTCTGTCTGTCCCTGTGGCTTTTTTCTCCTTTTGTCCTTGGGTAATACACGAGGCGCCGGTGTGCGATCTCTTTTCTTCTTGCATTCACAAGGTGTTTCATTGGTTTTATATAACTTTTCTTTTCAGCATGATCATCAGGAAGAGGAAAATACTGAAGGTAATTCAAGATCAGGCTATGAAGTACATAAAATGCGAAACTCAAAAGTCAGTGGGCCATCCCTTTTATTCAAGAAAGCCTTCAGTGACATCCTGGGGACTCCTTGCAGACCCAGGAGATCGCTGGACAGTGAGACAAGACGTTCCCTGGAAGGAAAGAAGGTAGAGAAAAGAAGTCATTCTGACCCACAGGAGTCACCACTTACCCCCTTAACTGCAAAATCCACCAGCTCTGAAAAGAAAGTTGTGGGAGAAAGGAAACAGAGGAGTGAAGACGTAAAGAAAGCCCCCAGCACAAGACGCGTTGTCACCAATGTCACGCCCACTCAGAAAGCCAATGTCCTGCCAGAAACCCCCCGACTTGTATTTCTAGATGAAAATTCTGATGAAGATGTGGATAAAACCGTAAGTACCATTTAATCAGATCTCTGGAGAAGCGGCTAGGAGATTCTTCTGGTTTCAGTCTCTTTGTCTACGCCAGCGTGTTCCAACCAGGGTGCCTCCAGCTGTTGCAAAACTGCAACTTCCAGCATGTCCGGACATGCTGAGAGTTGTAGTTTTGCAACAGCTTGAGGCACCCTGGTTGGAAAACGCTGGTCTACGCACTGAACAGAAGTGTAACATTGGTGTATGCAGGGGTTGTCCTGATGACCCAGGGGTTGTCCCAGATTGGACTGCATTTTCAACATTTCTGGTTTCCTTTTGACTGTTTTAACATTCTTCTGTACACATTATTTCCTGTGTCATTATGGCACAGTGTGTTAGGGAAACACTTAGGTAGAGATTTATCAACACCTGTAAGAGGAAAAGTTGCTGAGTTGCCCAGAGCAACCAATCAGATCACTTCTTTCATTTTTCAGAGGCCTTTCCAAAAATGAAAGAAAGGATCTGATTGGTTGCTATGGGCAACTCAGCAACTTTTCCTCTACACAAGTTTTGATAAATCTCCCCCTTAGTGTACATACAGCCTTAGGGTTCTTTATAGGCCCCTAGCACTGGCTGCACGTTGGTCCCTCAGTCTGCAGTCATGTCACTTGAAAAGCTGATGATCTGAATTGTGCAGCCCCTGCTGAGCACCTGCTTTATGGTGGCATGGGACACGTGTAGAACGTATTCTTGAGCACTATAGCATGGCAATTCAGACTAAGGCCTATTAGGTGGCTAATAGAATTTTACTTTTATAGTATAGTAATACTTTAGGCCTTTCTCACATAGTCTTATTAGTCTGGCAGTTTCCATACATGATTGGTGAAGGGCAGAGATACTTTGATTATATACAGTTAACACAAAATAACAGTTGTATCTTGTTTTTTTTTATTCTTATAAATAAAATGATTTTTGAGTTTTTATACACATAGAAAGAAACCCATCTTTCCCCACCCCAACGCCCAATACAAGGTAGTTTCAATCTTGACTCATTTGATGCAGAAAAATATCAAGAAATACAGGAAAAACGATATAGATGCCTAACAGTACAGTCACTATATTTATCTTATTCTTGATTTTTGCAGACTGATCTGGGGGAGAAGGATCCTTCTATTGGTAGTGACTTCTCTGATATAGAAGATGTGGAACCACTAGCCAGATTTCCTCAAGACAGTGAGGTTTCACCTTGCTGTTCAATGCAAGACGACATTAAAACTTCAAATTACCAATATGAAAGTCCATGGAGACGTTACACAGAGCAGCCCTTGAGCAGTCCAATTTATAGGCCAGCAGCAGAACACAACACCTGGCGTCAGAAAGAACAGGACAGCACCTACTTGTCAGAACATTCCCTTCTGAACAGCAGTTACTTGAGTGTGTCCAGTAATGAGAGTCCTGTAGAAAAAAGCCGCAAGCGAACCAATTCTTGGACCTTTGAGCACACAATTAAATCCGTTAGAAGGTCTCTAGAGATTCCTCTTCCTTCGAGCACAGACTCAAAGTTCCTGGATGGTGGTTTTATAGACACACATTGCCACCTTGACATGCTCTTTGCAAGATTGTCACACAGGAGTTCCTTTGCAGATCTTAGGAAGCAGTATACCTCTACCTTTCCCCAGGAGTTCCATGGCTGCATTACTGACTACTGTGATCCTCGCACTCTGCAAAACCTTCCATGGCAGCAGGTGCTGAACGAGGACTTGGTCTGGGGGGCATTTGGCTGTCACCCCCACTTTGCTCAGTATTATGATGACCACCTGCATGAAGACATGATGATGGCTTTACGGCACCCGAAAGCTATTGCTTTTGGAGAAATGGGCCTGGACTATTCACATAAATGTTCCACTAGTATTCCTGACCAAATGACGGTGAGAAAAAATTATTTCTATAGAGTTTCTTGTTGAGATTGTGCCATAACCCATACAGCCAATTGTTCTAACCGAATTTCCTAAAATATTGGAGAGTTAGGTGAAAGTCAGTATGGCCACCAGTAGCTTTCCTAGATGTTGCATGAACTAGACAAAGCCACTATTCATCTCTACCAGAAGAGGATAAATAGAGGATAAATAACGTCCAAGGAGGAAGACAGCACTAGTCCCTGCTCTTATGCCCGTCACCATCCGGATAACCAGTCCAGATATAGAACATCCAATTGGTATAGGTCACAGCAAAAAGTATGCAGACTCCCAATTTCAAAAAGGCTGTGGTCTTTATTTAGGTCATCAGCAATGCAACGTTTCAGCTATAGTGTAGCCTTTGTCATGCTTGACAAAGGCTACACTATAGCCGAAACGTTGCATTGCTGATGACCTAAATAAAGACCACAGCCTTTTTGAAATTGGGAGTCTGCATACTTTTTGCTGTGACCTATACCAATTAGAGGATAAATAAGTTATAATTTGTGTGCAACTTCTTATATCCGTTCCTCATATTTATCAAGCTCTCCACTTGCTGTCATTCAATAGAAACCACTACAGCAGTTATCAGCCATGTCTTGTAATAAGCCGATAAGGTGAGTTTGCGTCCACCACGTGACCAAGACTGATTTTTATCCCCTGTAAGGCTGTGTTCACACATCGGAATTTTCGTACCTATTTCAGCTTTGAATTCCACGTGGAGATTCTGCTGCAGCAGAGTCCTGTTGAATTCATTGGGATTCTGCTGCGCTGTGCAAACGGCAGAATTTCCATGCCAGATGTTGCTGAAGTCAGAATTTCCCTTTATTCACTCTGTCTAGAAGAAAATCCATGATATTTTTGAGATTTTTAAATGTTAAGGAAAAAAGTTCTGGACAGTATGGCTGCTCTGGGTTATAACACATCTCCAGAGGATTTAGTATACAATTTTTGGTAAATTTTTTATCAGGTTTACTTGTGACATTACTCTAATTTCCACATGGGAAGGTCTTTGAGAAGCAGCTGAAGCTGGTGGTGCCTTTGGGGAAGCCCCTGGTCATTCACTGCCGGGGCGCAGACAAGGACTTGTTCAAAATAATGAAAAAATGGGTTCCCCAGGACTACAAGATACATCGGTGAGATCTGTGTCCTTATCTGATCTAATTGTGTACTTACTTAGTGTAGATCCTGATAACCTCTTCCTTTCTATTGCAGACACTGCTTCACTGGCAAGTATGAAGACATAGAGCCATTTCTGAATGAGTTTCCAAACATGGCTGTGGGTTTTACTGCCGTCTTGACTTATCCTTCCGCCTGGGAGGCGCGTGATGCAGTGGCAAAAATCCCTTTGGAGAGGCTGATTGTGGAGACAGATGCCCCATTTTTCGTTCCTAAACAGGTATGGTCAGGACAAGAGGGAGCTGCACTAAACATGCTTCTGTGACTGCTCCATAGGTGCTGCTGGAGATGGCTGTCACTACAGCTCATGATTGTCTATTATGTCCTTGTTGTCACCTGTGGCACTTATGGACATCCTATACATGACATGGGTACACTGGACAACAGCGGTGGGAGGAAAGAAGCATCAGTGTTCTTAAATTTTGCAAATACTTAGCAGTAGCAGTATAACATGTATAACATACTTAAAGGAGATGTCCAGTGCAGACCTTTTCTATTCCATCCTGCCCGGGCTGCAAAAAAAGACAAAACAAACTTTTACTTCCCTTCCTACGTTCCCCCGGAGCTCCGCAACAGCTGTCTACTTACTACTTCCCTTATCCCGGTACGTCACGCGGCGCTTCAGCCTATCACCGGCCGCAGCGATGTCCCGCCTCGGCTGGTGATAGGCTGAAGCGCCATGTGACGTACCGGGATAAGGGAAGTAGGAAGTAAACCGCCCGGCCGACCGATCAGCTGTTGCGGAGCTCCAGGGGAACGTAGGAAGGTAAGTGAGTTTGTTTTGTGTTTTTTTTTTTTTTTTGCAGCCCGGGCAGAATGGAAAAAGTCTGCACCGGACATCTCCTTTAATACGTAGCAGTATAACATGTATAACTTATGCGACCTGTGGCTGTCCAGCAAAGCTACTACTCCAAGCAAACTTTATAGCTTGCATGCAAGCTTTTGTTGTTTTGTAAATGCTAGCCATCCCAAGGTTGGAGATTATTGCTCTAGTCACATCCAGAGCAGTAAAACCTATAGATCCAAAATTACTCTCTATTAATTAGACGCTAGAATCTATTGGAGGCAGACGACAGGACAGACTCAATAATAGACAAACTAAGAACATCTATATCACCCCCATGTACCAAACAAACATGACGTCATCTACTATGTTTCATAAATCTGATACAGATATTGTGTCAGTGTTTATTGATATGCTGGCGCACAATCTGAACGGTGCGCCCCACGTATTGAAGCCCACAAATAAATGTTAAAGGGGTACTCCACTGGAAAACATTTTTCTTTAAATCAACTGGTGCCAGAAAGTTAAACAGATTTGTAAATTGCTTCTATTTAAAAATCGTAATCCTTCAAGTACTTATCAGCTACTGTATGCTCCACAGGATGTTCTTTTCTTTTTGAATTTCTTTTCTATCTGACCACAGTGCTCTCTGCTGACACCTCTGTCTGTGTCAGGAACTGTCCAGAGCAGGAGAGGTTTTCTATGGGGATTTGCTCCTGCTCTGGACAGTTCCTGACATGGACAGAGCTCAGAGATAAAAGACAAAAAACAAGAGACAGGGGGCACTCCCTTTGTATCAGGTAAAAGATCTGTGGGTCCCTCCACCACACCTAGGTGATATTACTCATCCGTTGGCATTGGTGAAAATCTCTGGAGGGTTTGGGGGTAGAAAATATAGAGAAGCTGCTGCACTCAGACCGGGACTGGACTCTTAGCAGGAAGAGCCAGTTTTACGACACCAGAGAGGCATAAAACGGTCTTATGAGGCGCTGCTTGGGAGATCACAAAATGGATAGAGGTGCCGCATCACACAGGATCCTCAACAGTATCTCTTGCACCCATCAGCGTCTGAAGAGTGCTGCTATACGTTTGGACCTGAGGAAGGCACTTTGTATGTGCCGAAACGCGTTGTCCTTTTTTGCAAATAAAAATCACTTGTCCTGTGCTGGCCCAAGTCTCTCCGTTTTGTGATCTCCCAAGCAGCGCCTCATAAGACCGTTTGTTGCCTCTCTTTGAGTTATTCGTGACATGGACAGAGGTGTCAGTAGAGAGCACTTTGACCAAAGTGCTCTCTACTGACGCCTCTGTCCATGTCAGGAACTGTCCAGAGAAGGAGCAAATCCCCATAGAAAACCTCTCCTGCTCTGGACAGTTCCTGACACGGACAGAGGCGTCGGCAGAGAGCACTGTGGTCAAATAGAAAAGAAATTCAAAAATAAAATTTCCTGTGGAGCATACATCAGCTGATAATGAAAAATGTTTTCCAGTGGAGTACCCCTTTAACAAATACACAAGGTCCCTAATCGTGAACAACTCAGGCTGGGTCCACACTACGTTTTGTCCCATACGGGAGCGCATACGGCAGGAGGGAGCTAAAACCTCGCGCTCCCGTATGTGACCGTATGCGCTCCCGTATGTCATTCACTTCAATGAGCCGACCGGAGTGAAACGTTCGGTCCGGTCGGCTCATTTTTGCTCCGTATGCGCTTTTACAACCGGACCTAAAACCGTGGTTGACCACGGTTTTAGGTCCGGTTGTAAAAGCGCATACGGCGCAAAAATGAGCCGACCGGACCGAACGTTTCACTCCGGTCGGCTCATTGAAGTGAATGACATACGGGAGCGCATACGGTCACATACGGGAGCGCGAGGTTTTAGCTCCCTCCTGCCGAATGCGCTCCCGTATGGGACAAAACGTAGTGTGGACCCAGCCTCAGCCGTGGAAAAAGGATTGAACAGAATTTCTAGCAGGCATAACAATCTATAGGCAGCAAAGACATCTAACCACTGTTGATCGTAACCTACTGGGGGCAAGAATATTTTTAAGACTTTTGGCTCTGCGATATGTGATGCTAGGTTTCGCAGGAATATGTTTTTTTATAATAGTGTCAACCTTCAGGATCATCCAGTGACTACTGGGAATCAATTTTATTTTAGAACTCAAACTATTATAAATAGTAATTAAATTAAGAGGAATTTTTACCACTACTTTTATTTTTGTTTTTATTTGTGTTTTCATCCTTTATCACGTCGCTCTACTTTAGACATTGTGTTTTTAAAAAGCTGTCCATAATAGAATTTTAGAATAACCTTTTTCCTGAAAACGATTAAACAAAATCCTAGATTGTTTTTTTAAGATCTGAATCAAGACTACAGTTCTTTGGGATTCTGCGATATTGCCCATAAGGGATATTATATATCCACTTATGATAATGGCAACTTGCAGAATCTAAAAGGCTGTTCACATCTACTTTTTTTTTAATTAGTCTTAGTAAGAAATCCACCACTCTGTGTGTGCCAGCAGCAGATCCATGGAGTCAAATATGCTGCAGATGCATTCCCGTGTAATTCCTCTTGGGTACGTACGCAGATTTGATGCACAGGATTTTCTGCTGCAGATTTCAGTGTAAACTAAATGACTGAGCACAGCTTCTAATCTGCAGTTACAAATCCTATGCATCAAATCTGCGCAGGATCCTGTACATGTGAACGCACCCTCAGGCTGGTTTCACACAGCAGTATTTGTATCGGTGGAAGAAACATTATGGAAAGATGCCCCTTTTTCTGTGTTTTGGGCTCAGATTTGGCTTACAAATAATGATGCAAAATACTTGGCCAAATACTGTTGTGTGAAACCAGCATTTAAATTGGATGTACAGCATTGGAAAAACATGGCAGCTTTCTTCCAGTAGAGTACCGCTCCTGTCCACAGGTTCAATGTGATATTGCAGCGCCATCCTATTTACTATATTGGAGCTGCAGTACCAGAAACAACCTGTGGATGTGTGTAGCGCCATTCCTGGAGGAAAATACAACCATCATTTTCAGTCCTGTACAACCTTATACATATGGGTCATATACATTATATCACTTATTGTCAACCTATGCAGATTGTTGTTGGATCAGTTAATGATTTAGGGAGAGATTTATCATAACCTGTCCAGAGGAAAAGTTGCCCATAGCAACCAATCAGATCGCTTCTTTTATTTTTAACAAGGTCTCTACAAAATGAAAGAAGTGATCTGATTGTTTGCTATGGGCAACTTTTTCTTTTCACAAGTTTTGATCAATCTCCCCCTTATTGTTTACAGCAGCCTCTCTGTTCCCTAATATCAGATAGTGGGGGAATGAAGGATTAGCATGTTGGACTTCAGCAGGCCTAATGTTTTGCTATCACAGGACATATGACTTGTCTTCATCATTAAAATAACATAAACACTCAGCTGAGTGAAAGTTGGGAGAGCAGTCAGCTGAACTAGCGATTGGCTTTTAGCCTCATATGATTCATATTTTTATATAATACATATGATAGCAGTCGGCACAATTTTTAGCGTAATACCAAGGAAACCTTGATGGTCACCAATTTTGGTAATATTTTTTTCTCTTCTTTTTTAGGTGCCTAAACGAGTGTGTAAATTTGCCCACCCCGGTCTGGCTTTACACACTGTTCATGAAATCGCCAGACTCCGAAATTTACCTGTCAAAACCATCATGTCAAAATTACGGGAAAACACATACCGGATATATAGTATATAAGTGCCTTATGCTTCCAGTTGCCGCCTTATTTTAATGACATGTGTCTTACTTTTCTCTGGAAACCAGAGAGGGAAATGTTCTATCAGAGTTATTTCTGTTCTGGGTTTGGAAGTCTCTTCTTTTAAGTGGATGTCTTGTCTGTTAAAAAAGATGAGATATTTTAAGATTTCAGTTTTAATTAGGTTTTTTCCTATATGATTGTAAACAGTTGTTTACATTTGTGTTATTAAAAAGCATTTCACCCTTTAAAGTTGACTGGGGAGAAGCTGAATATAATAAAATAACCAGGAATTGATTATATCCATCTGGATCGGGAGATTGCATGTCAAAGTTTGCATTGCAATAATAGGTAGGGCTTTGACAACCTGCAGCATGTCCTAAGAAAATATTGGCATTGGTGGGACTTGCTTGCTTTTAGGACACTTACAAGGACAATTCCTTGGGAATTTGTATTAATTCTCTCTGTCTGCTGATCTTATTACGGGCAAGAGGTATTTTCTACACCTCCCAGCAGCATGTAGTTTCCTTACCCTGCTTGCAGGATTGCTGTAAATATTCACAACCCTACTTACAAATCTTGTTACCGTATATACTCGAGTATAAGCCGACCCGAGTATAAGCAGAGACCCCTAATTTCAACCCAAAATCCCAGGAAAAGTTATTGACTCGAGTATAAGCCTAGGGTGGGAAATACATCATCCCCCCCTGTCATCATCCAGACCCGTCAATAACATCCTCATCATCATCACCGCCTGTCATCATCCAGACCCTCATCATCATCACCTGTCATCATCCCCTTGTCATCATCCCACACATCCCCCCTTCATCATCCCCTTGTCATCATCCCCACCCCCCTTCATCATCCCACCCCCCCCCCCTTCATCATCCTCTTGTCATCATCCCACACCCCCCCTTCATCATCCTCTTCTCATCATCTGCCCACAGTGGTCTTCAACCTGCGGACCTCCAGAGGTTTCAAAACTACAACTCCCAGCAAGCCCGGGCAGCCATCGGCTGTCCGGGCTTGCTGGGAGTTGTAGTTTTGAAACCTCCGGAGGTCCGCAGGTTGAAGACCACTGCGGCCTTCGACATCATCCAGCCCCCTCTCACCCCCCTTTAGTTCTGTACAGTACTCACCTCCGTTCGGCGCTGGTCCGGTGCTGCAGGACTGTCCGGTGCTGCAGGGCTGTCCGGAGAGGAGGTGGTCCGGTGGGATAGTGGTTCCGGGCTGCTATCTTCACTGGGGGCGCCTCTTCTCCGCGCTGCGGGCCCGGAATAGAGGCGTTGCCTTGACAATGACGCAGAAGTACGTTGGCAATGAACGTACCTCTGCGTCGTTGTCGTTGACTATTCTGGGGCCGGGCCCGAAGCGCCTAGAAGAGGCCTCCCCGGTGAAGATAGCAGCCCGGAACCACTATCCCACCGGACGACCTCCTCACCGGACAGCCCTGCAGCACCGGACCAGCGCCGAGCGGAGGTGAGTACTGTGCAGAACTAAAGGGGGGTGAGAGGGGGCTGGATGATGTCGAAGGCCGCAGTGGTCTTCAACCTGCGGACCTCCGGAGGTTTCAAAACTACAACTCCCAGCAAGCCCGGAAAGCCGATGGCTGCCCGGGCTTGCTGGGAGTTGTAGTTTTTAAACCTCTGGAGGTCCGCAGGTTGAAGACCACTGCGGGTGGAGAGTTCACTCGAGTATAAGCCGAGGGGGGTGTTTTCAGCACGAAAAATCGTGCTGAAAAACTCGGCTTATACTCGAGTATATACTGTAAGTGTAAAGAATACAGGTGAAGGAGACACAGCAGCAGCTTCCTTTTGTATTTGATACTGAGATAAGAGCACATGTCACGGCTCTGGTATCACACCAGGAAGGACCTGCCCACAGTTAAAGGGGTACGCCACTGGAAAACATTTTTATTTATTTTTTTTAAATCAACTGGTGCCAGAAAGTTAAACAGATTTGTAAATTGCTTCTATTAAAAAAATCTTAATCCTTCCAGTACTTATCAGCTGCTGTTATGATCCACAAGAAGTTCTTTTCTTTTTCAATTTCCTTTCTGCCTGACCACAGTGCTCTCTCCTGACACCTCTGTCCAGAGCAGAAGAGGTTTTCTATGGGGATTTGCTCGTACTTTGGACTTTTCCTAAAATGGACAGAGGTGTCAGCAGAGAGCACTGTGGTCAGGCAAATTCAAAAAGAAAAGAAAGGAAATTAAAAAAGAAAATAACTTCTTTTTGTCCACCTTGTCCCCTTCTCTCCTAACCCCCCACCACCTCCCTCTGCTTTTCCTTCTCCTCCATGGACCGGTCCTCACCCCTGCCCCCCCCCCCCCCCCTCTTTCCATCTTTTCCTCCTCCGCTCCCTCTTGGCCCCTTCCACGATACCCTCCCCCTCCTTACTTCTTGACATCATTACTACTCTTCTGGCTACAGCTATCCTTTTTTTTTCTTAAATGCAATATTATAAGTGCTGCAGATCAAAAATGACTCCACAAGATGGATTTCTTGCTTGTAAATATCTACTTTATTTCACAGACAGGTTCAGGCATTGACTGACAGGATAGGGAGGTCGTCTACAGCTGTGTGTACAGGATGAGGACCACTAGGCTTTCTCCTCTTGTGTACCTGGTGAGATCGAGAGAGGAGACACGTTATACTATATATATATATTAATACAGTCAATTATATGATATAACACACTATACTAGGTACATTATATGATATTTTACAAATTCTCAGCTGATAAAATAAGATACAACAGGATGATGTTTAAGGCAGCAGAAAGTCATTTAATGCTGCAAAATATTTCACCATTTTTATAACATTTTTGTATTTTTTTTTTTTCATTAATTGCTAGTAGCATAATTGGTTCTTATATAGAGTAACTTGGTTTCACACATGCCTAGTAGTATGTAACAGGTTTCACTGGCGGACATTTGTTATCCATGTTTATAAAAATAAAATAAAAAAGGCCCCAAAAAACAAGAAGAAACAAGACTGTTGCCTCTCAGAACCTGTGGAGATGTACCTTTCAAATTCCACCCCATTCTTTATTTACAAGCGGCTGTCACGTGACCACTGCAGTCAATTGGTAACCTTGGCAGTCACATGCAACTGCACTCCTGGCAGCACAGCTCAGTGATGGGAGCAATGATGTCACGAGTATGACACCTGAATGCCAAGGCCACTGATTGGCAGCAGCGGTCATATGTTGACTGCTTGTATGTTGGATCATCATGGGAACTAACCTAAATATACAGGTAGATAGTGCAGGTGGTGATATATCGAACACTTATTACTGCGTGAAAATCAGTGCAGCCATTCAGGAAAATGGCTACGCTGCAGTGGGGAGGTGGATAGTATTACTTCAGTAAATCACCCTGCTATACACCCACCCACTGCAGCATAGCCTTGCCCCCTGGAGACCTTATGACACATTGGCCCTCATTTACTATTGCAAACCCAACATGTTTTGACGGGTTGGGCGCCAGATTCTGTCCCATTGCGCCAGAAATTCTGTCTGCGCCAGAAATGAAAAAAACCTGACTAACTCAATTTTGCGGGGAAAACCCCTAAAAAGGGGCATGGCTGCCGGTGGAAGTGAGCGTGGTCCTTGAAAGGGGTGTGTTCCCGACATTTTCACAAAAAAACAAACATATTTACTAAGGTTTCCACATAAAATGTGGTGGATTTGAGCTGAGGAAACCAGACAGATCAGAGCATGTTTAAAAAAAGCAAAATGTAGGGAAAGTGGAAAATGTAGGGAAACCTTAGTAAATACCGTGGAAAATAAATTGTAGGGAATTAAAACTCACAAAGAAACCAACACAACACTCTTAGTAAATGAGGGCCATTGTCTCTGGCCAGATGAATTCTGGGAAAGGTCATAGGCAACAGTAACATAAAGACTTGCACTACAACACTTCCAATTGTGGGTCCAGTGCATGAAAACAGGACAAAGCGGGGCACCAAGGTATAGAAGTATATTACACAGTATTATAACATGGCATCATTGGCTAAAAGAAAAAAAAAAGTGGAATAATCCTTTAACCCCTTAAGGACGTAGGACATATGAGTACGTCCTAAGTCCGGTCCCTGTCTATAACGCGGGGTCCCGGACCTCGCATCATAGCGGGATGGTCCCGGCGCCTATTCACAGCTGGGACCCGTGGCTAATAGCACGCGGCTGCGATCGTTCGGCCACGCACTATTAACCCTTCCGATGCGGCGCTCAAAACTAATAGTAAGTAAAAAGTAAATGCTTCCCGGCTGCTCAGTCGGGCTGATCGGGGTCATCGTGATAAAATCGTGATGCTCCGATCAGCTACCCGGAGAGAAGAAGGTCCCCACCTTCTTCCGTCGGTGTCTGGGCTCTGATTGATTGCTCCATGCCTGAGTTACAGGCTGGAGCAATCAACCGCCGATTACACAGCTTGTTGCCATGCAACGGCAAGGCAACAATCTGTGTATACAATCAGCCATTGCAAGCTCATAGGTCCCTATAGGAGCTATGAGCTCGCAAAAAAAAGTGTAAAAAAAAAAGTTAACCCTTTCAGGTATTCCCTTCTGAATTAAAAGTTTAAATCACCCGGCATTTCCTAGTAACAAAATAAAACAGTGTAAATAAAAATAAACATATGTGGTATCACCGCGTGCGGAAATGTCTGAATTATAAAAATATATCACTTTTAAAACCGCACGTTCAATGGTGTACGCGCAAAAAAATTCTAAAATCCAAAAGAGCTAATTTTTTATCACTTTTTATACCACTAAAAAGTGATCAAAAAGTCTGATCAGAACAAAAATGGTACCGCTAAAAACTTCAGATCCCAGCGCAAAAAATGAGCTCTCATAGCGCCCTGAACACAGAAAAATTAAAAAGTTATAGGGCACAGAAAATGACAATTTTAAACGTATACATTTTCCTGCATGTATTTATGATTTTTTTCTGAAGTAATACAAAATCAAACCTATATAAGTAGGGTATCATTTTAACCGTATGGACCTACAGAATAAAGAGGAGTAATTTTTACCGAAAAATGTACTGTGTAGAAACGGAAGCACCCAAAATTTACAAAATGGCATTTTTTCTTCAAGTTTGTCGCACAATGATTTTTTTTTCCATTTCGCTGTGGATTTTTCAGTAAAATGACTGTCACTGTAAAGTAGAATTGGTGGTGACAAAAATAAGCCATAATACAGATTTTTAGGTGCAAAATTGAAAGGGTTATGATTTTTAAAGGCAAAGTGGAAAAAAAGAAAATGGAAAAACGTGAAATCGCTCAGTCCTTAAGGGGTTAACTGCACAGGGAGGTGGCTGCTGCTGCAATATATGCAATGCTTTCTCCCACCTCCTTCAGCCATTAACTCTACCCCCTTCATGGACATGCTGAGGAAGAGGGGATGGATATTTCTGGAGTGGGTGGGAGAAAGCATTAAGCATACAGCAGTAGCCTCCTCCAGTGCAGTCAAGAAGTAAAAACCATATTAGTAACAAGATGAATATCTTCCAGCTCCTCTATTTCAACCCAGAAAGAAGCGCTATAAACAGGGTCACCTGCACTATCTACCTGTATATTCAGGTCAGTGCAGGTAATTCTTCTGCAGGTTTTTCTTTAAATAATTGTGTTTGGGACTCCTACCCCCCTTTTAAACATGGAACCCATTTAATACACTCAAAGGTTTTTTTTCCATTATAGACCTCCATACATCATACACCTCCTCTGTCACTGCAGAGTACAAACATTGGAGTAGTGGGGATTACTTTGTGCTTATGTATATGTATGCTTTATACTGTGATATTTGTAACATCATCACATGCAAACCACAAAATAGAATTGTTTGTACCTTGAGCTGAGCCGAGGGAGAACAGTCCGAGCAGAAGGTTTTCTATGGCGGCTTTCTGCCTCTTGAACTGTTCCTGAGTCAGCTTCAGGTTAATATCCAAAGGGATTGTCACCTGGAATTGAGAACATTCTAATGTAAGTAAAGAACCAGCAGCAGAGGGCAACTCTTGGTACAGGTCTTGGCAAAACCATGTGGTACACAGCCCTCATAAATGTCATTGGTCTCCATGTAATACTACAAAGCTGTGCACCATTGGCTGCTACGGTAGTACCAGATGATCACAGGGGTGAACCCCGCTATTTAACACTAAACTACAGACCCCAATCTCTTCCTGGTCTTCTGAATGTTCATCCACAGGATTCCCCCAAGAGTCTACAGCCTCCCTGCGGCTCATGGTGTATGGCAGCTTTTTTGGCAGCTTCTTTCCCTGGAAAAAATGTATAAAAGGTTACATTTTTTTTCTTAATTCTTTAGTATAAAAACATTTTTTTAAATGATGGTATTTAAGGACCCAACACAGGGTTACAGGAAATATTTCATGTTTGGCTTTTTCATATACACCTATCAGTCATAAGATTAAAACTATGAATCTCCTTTATGCTGTAAAACCGCTCCCACAGACCCTCTGAGGCCTGGCATGCCCTGCCAAGGTTTAGTGGTATCTGGCACCAAGTCATAAGCAACAAATCCTATACAGGTGTTTGCCCACTAACAGTGTCTATCTATAGGTGATAGGTTTATGATCACTGGGACTCCCAACAGATTAAAAGAACTGTCCACAAATAACATATCTAGTGACTCAGGATGGCCAATTTCGTCCTTACCTTTATGGCCTTGAAGTTTTGGTCTAGTCTGTCCTCTGACACAATCTAGAGGATTAGGAGAGTCTTCTCTGGCTGGAGCTGGATAAAGCAAGATCATTTTCCCTCTACTACTATCTAAAATTTCCTACAAGAGGAGATTCATATGAAAGGACCTCAGTCTTGTTTCTAGACTAAGGGTACGTTCACACGCGCAGATTTTTTAGCGGGTTTTCCGCTGCATATTTGAAAGTGGGCGGGCTCTTCTCTAGATTTTTCGCGGCGGAATTTACGCTGCGGAAAATCCGCCACAGTCCCTACTGACTTCAATGGGGCTTGCGGCGGATTTTTCGCAGTGTACATTCCGCCGCGGAAAATCTGCTGCGGACAGCCGAGAAGAGCCCGCCCACTTTCAAATACGCAGCGGAAAACCCGCTAAAAAATCCGCACGTGTGAACGTACCCTAAGTCTGTCAAGCCCCATTTGAGCTTCAGATTTAAACCATTTATATCTCAAGGTCTTCTTTCTTGTGTCCATAACCCCCTACTAAATGCATTAGTGGGATCCATGCTTTAGCAGCCATTGACCATTAGTGGGATCCATGCTTTAGCAGCCATTGACCCTTAGTGGGATCCATGCTTTAGCAGCCATTGACCCTTAGTGGGATCCATGCTTTAGCAGCCATTGACCCTTAGTGGGATCCATGCTTTAGCAGCCATTGACCCTTAGATAATTTTACTTAGAGTTCTCTTGAGAACTTTAACCTCATTCTATGCTAAGGTTTCCTTCAACAACATTGACCATCAGATTGAATTACTGGGTTTGCAGAAGAGACTGTACTCTCTTCATGTAGACAGAACCCTAAAACATCTATGTGGAGCGCACCAACGAGATATGAAAGAGATGTTCTTACTTTCTTTCATAAGGAAGAACAAGTGTCTTAACGTATCTGGGCTGCTTATCCAGATGGATAGGGGAGAACATTTCCGTTTGCTGTACGCAAGCTGAGTACAAGAACCTCATCCACAAGAGCTCACTCACCCACAGAAGAGTCTTTTTTTATCATTGGGGGGGATTAATCCCTACTGACCAGAGTGGTGAAATTGCACATCGGTCTCTGTCTCACACATTTTGTGAAGTACTACAGAATGGACATTGGAAAAGCTAGACAACCAATCTTCAGCAGAATGGTACTGCAGTGCATAGCAAGCCCCCCCCCCCCCCCCCTCCTTCATTTCTAAATCCCCATTGGTGCTGCTTTAGGATGTAAAGGAAAGTGTAATTTTTTAACTCACCCTAAATTACCTTTCCTTTAGTCCAAAGCAGCAGCACATATTTCCCAACCAATAAAACAGTTATACAGCAAACCTTGAAGTTTGTCGTTAGAAGTAGGAAGTGTCATATGGAATTAAATGGTTAATTTATATCACCTGTCCTATCATTACAGTAAAACAGAATATTCTGAATTGGTTCTGCTGCTTTTGACTATAGGAAAGAGATTTTATGGTAGTAAAAAAATTACAATTAATGTTAAATCATTTGAACATTACTGGAGGTGCATTGGTTGTATCAGCTCCCTCTACATCCGATCCTAACAGTAAGTGTTGTCTGTAATATACAACCGGCATCACCACATAGGGCAGTGGTCTTCAACCTGCGGACCTCCAGATGTCGCAAAACTACAACTCCCAGCATGCCCGGACAGCCGTTGGCTGTCCGGGCATGCTGGGAGTTGTAGTTTTGAAACACCTGGAGGTCCGCAGGTTGAAGACCACTGACATATGGAGTGGGCTCAGATTCTGAACCTGCTTTATATGCAGTGACTGCTAAGATAACTGAAAGAGAAATCAGCATTACTTGTCTAGTTAACAGGTATTTTTAATATTTTACAAGTTTTTATTTTTTTTGTCTTATTTGACAACTATAATTTTTAGCATATTTTCGAGAATACAGCTCAGTTAAAAAGAAGGAAATGTGCAATATAAAGCAAGGAAACGATATGTCACTTATTTTATACACAACCTGTATTTTTAGTCAGCAGTAGAGATGAGCGAACTTACAGTAAATTCGATTCGCCACGAACTTCTCGGCTCGGCAGTTGATGACTTATCCTGCATAAATTAGTTCAGCTTTCAGGTGCTCCGGTGGGCTGGAAAAGGTGGATACAGTCCTAGGAGACTCTTTCCTAGGACTGTATCAACCTTTTCCAGCCAACGGGAGGACCTGAAAGCTGAACTAATTTATGCAGGATAAGTCATCAACTGCCGAGCCGAGAAGTTTGTGACGAATCAAATTTACTGTAAGTTCGCTCATCTCTACCTGTGATCTCTTAAACGGGTCCACGGCAGTCTGCTGGAAGCGCCCGTTCCGACCCCTGCAGGAAGCCACACCTGACATGCCCCCTCCATGTATCTCTATGGGATACATGGAGGGGGCATGTCCGCCGTCGCTCCGTGTGGGGGGTCAGCAGGCCCCCTTCCAGCAGACTGCCGGGGCCCTGTTCAGGAGATCACGGGGGTCCCAGCAGTCGATAACTTATCCCCTATTCTTTGGAAAGGGGATAAGTTATGTTTCACTACAGAACTCCTTTAAAAAGCATGAAGTGAACATAGTCTACGACAGCGATCTCCAAGCTATGGTTTGCCAGCTGTTATAAAACTACAGGCAAACCTCGACAGCCGCATTGTTTTGCAACAGCTGGAGAGCTAAAGTAAGGAGACCACTGCACTGGAGTGCGTTTTACCTGTATAATACTGCATGCCCTCTTACCGCATTTTTCTGCATATCTGATGGACTTAAGAAGCTTGATCCTGCCTCCACATCCTCCGTCCACAGAAGACAAAACAGGACGATGCCACAGACAGCAACTTTAGCCAACATCATCTCTAATTCAGATTTTCCACAGGAGGTCTGCAAAATGGAAAAAAAGATATTAAACAAAGTCGAAAGCAAAAACTGGAAATGACCTGTGGATGTGACTTACATGGAGTCTCACAGGAAAGTTTTAGCACCCTTTAGTCCACTGCATATTTATAGGAAAGGCCAATGGAATTTTGAGCGTATCCCAAGGCACCAGAAGTGATGAAAATCAGTGAGGAGGTGAAATACGGGGACATCTGTAGTGCTGCATCTACACAACCAGGTAATGTAAAGAAACCCCTTTGTTCTGATCTGAAGGATGGAAGTGACCGTGGCCATTGTAGCTGACCCCAGGGACCTATTCCAGGCAGTCCTCCATTGTAAAATGTTTGTACTTGTGTTTTCTTATGCTGATACTGATAGGATAGAACATTTCCTGTCATTGCTCTTATATTTTGTTTGCATGTGGTCTTTCCCTCTTTATTGTAATGAATTCCTTGTGTATTGCAGCGGTCCCTGTTAGGAGTGATGTGTTTGCACAAGTGTGAAAAGCAAATATATTGGCTGTATCATACTTAAGTCCTGTTATTTACCTTCATAGTCGCACAGCTGTCATCTTCAGACCTGGACTGGGCAACATATTCATGTAAACTGTGAATTAATATGCCATCTGGAGCTTTATTTCCAGGTACTGTGCATATATATGTTGATATAAATATATAGCTGCAAATCATAAAATGTTGCAGTATCTTGTAATACCTTTTTTTATTGGACTAACAGCATTTTGTAGAGACAAGATTTCAGGATTCCTCCCTTTATCAAGTCCAAAGCAAATCTTGATAAAGGGACTTGATAAAGGGAGGAATCCCGAAATCTTGTCTCTACGAAATGCTGTTAGTCCAATAAAAAAGGTATTACAAGATACTGCAACTCAAACGGCTTCTCAAATTCACTATAAATATATATATATATTCTTTTTTTTTTTGCTAACTTCGGATACACATTTGTATTTAAATACTTTAACAATTTCAAGGTTTTTAGTTGCTGTCAGTGAATAGAAACATCCTCATTTTCATTCACTGCCTGGAAACCTGTCCTGGTCCTGACTTAGTCCTGTTCACAGTTTTCTGCAATGTATCTGCTCTGAATCCACCTTTATGAGCTGAACACCGGATGGATTTACCAACACCTATGCTGGGAGTTGTAGTTTTGGAACAGCTGGATGCACATTGGTTGATAAACACTGACCTATAGGGTATGTTTATTTTTCCCCTCAGAAAAATCCATCATAGAATCCCCAGTGAACAGGCTTAAAATCGTACACTCGGATTAGCAGCTTGTATGCGGAGGAGTCACCCCAAGTTTCCACATTTTTTCACCCTGGCTCCTTGATTCTGTACTGTAGATGACAGTGCAACCTATGGTGTGGATTCCCAATGGCAACAATTGCATATGACATTCACACAGGTTGCACTCAGAAAATTGTGAAAAAGTAATGAAAACAACTTGAATGTAGGATGACATTGTATGCTGTCGCAATTTTTTTGCGCAATCTAACACCAACGTGGAGCACACTTAGAAACTCGTCTACATCTAAGCTACTTGCCCATTTATGAAGAACATGCAGTTCTTTGATAAATGTGGGGGAAATCGACATCACGTTCAACCAGGCAAACGGGGATAAAAATAACTTGATTTACACAATGATAAATCCCCCCCCCCCCCCCCCCCCAGGTGCCTTTTATATATCTGACTTTACTTCCATAAAATAGAATAATGCTTTTATATTCTCTAGTCCTTCTGAACCTCCTTCTCGACCCCTTGAGGAAGGACCATATCCGAAACGGTCATAGGGGTGGGCGCCACGTGTGGTTCTGGGATTTTTGCTCACCGTTCTTGTGATCATTTTGACAGTGTGGGGTGAGATTTTGCGTGGAGCCCCAGATCGAGGGCGATTATCAGTGGTCTTGTATGTTTTTCATTTTTCTAATAATTGCTCCCACAGTTGATTTCTTCACACCAAGCTGCTTGCCTATTCCAGATTCAGTTTTCCCAGCCTGGTGCAGGTCTACAATTTTGTTTCTGGTGTCCTTCGACAGCTCTTTGGTCTTGTCCATATTGGAGCTTGGAGTGTGACTGTTTGAGTTTGTGGACAGGTGTCTTTTATACTGATAACAAGTTCAAACAGGTGCCATTAATACAGGTAACGAGTGAAGGACAGAGGAGACTCTTAACCCCTTAGGGACTCAGCCCATTTGGGCCTTAAGGACGCAGACAATTTAATTTTTACGTTTTAGTTTTTTCCTCCTTGCCTTCAAAAAATCATAACTTTTTTATATTTTCATCCACAGACTAGTATGAGGGCTTGTTTTTTGCATGACCAGTTGTCCATTGTAATGCCATCACTCACTTTACCATAAAATGTATGGCGCAACCAAAAAAATACTATTTGTGTGGGGAAATTAAAAAGAAAACCGCAATTTTGCTAATTTTGGAAGGTTCCGCTTTCACGCCGTACAATTTACGGTAAAAATTACATGTGTTCTTTATTCTTTGGGTCAGTACGATTAAAATGATACCCATGATAACTACTTTTATATTACTGTTGTGCTTTAAAAAAATTGCTAACTTTTTAACCAAATTAGTATGTTTAAAATCCCCTATTTGAAGACCTATAACTTTTTCATTTTTCCATATAAGTGGCGGTATGAGGGCTCATCTTTTGCGCCGTGATCTTTACTTTTTATTGATACCATATTTGCTTATATAAAACTTTTAATCTATTTTTTATTAATTTTTTCTGAATAAAATGTTATAAAAAAGTATCTATTTCGGACTTTTTTTATTTTTACGTTCACGCCGTTCACCGTACGGTATCATTAACATCTTATTTTAATAGTTCAGATATTTATGCACGCGGCGATACCAAATATGTATATAAAATATTTTTTTAACACTTTTTGGGGGTGAAATAGGGAAACTGGGACAATTTATGTTTTTATTGGGGGAGGGGGTTTTTCAAATTTTTTTTACTTTATTTTTTAACTTTTATTTTTACACTTTAATAGTCCCCATAGGGGACTATTTATAGCAATCACTCGATTGCTAATCCTGTTCAGTGCTATGTATAGGACATAGCACTGATCAGCATTATCGGTCATCTTCTGCTCTGGTCTGCGGGAAGGCAGATCAGAGCAGAAGACGCCGGGAAGGCAGCGAAGCCAGGTGAGGGGATCTCCGTCTGCCGTGCTGGATGATCGGATCTATTACGGGCAGGTCCCTGGCTGCGATAAGCAGCCGGAACCTGCCACGCATGATCCGGGCATCACTCCGATGCTCGCGGTTATGCTTAGGACGTAAATGTATGTCCTGGTGCGTTAAGTACCAGCTCACCAGGACGTACATTTACGTCCTGCGTCGTTAAGGGGTTAAAGAAGAAGTTACAGGTCTGTGTGAGTCAGGAATCTTGCTTGTTTGTAGGTGACCAAATACTTATTTTCCACCATAATTTGTAGATAAATTATTTTAATACCAGACAATGTGATTTTATGGATTTTTTCTCATTATGTCTCTCATAGTTGAGGTATACCTATGATGAAAATTACAGGCATCTCTCATCTTTTTAAGTGGGAGAACTTGCAAAATTGGTGGCTGATTAAATACTTTTTTCCCCACTGTATGTGATTGTGTTTTGTGTATGTTTTTAATGTAAGCTAATAAAATATATTTTTATTGAAACTCAGAGTCTGCTGCAAGTGGTTCCTATAGCTTTATATATTCTCTAGTGCCAAAAGTCACAGAAGGATTCCCAAGCAGCCGAAGTGCTGAGGGCTGGAACGAATCCCCCCCCCCCCCCCCCCAATCCTGCTTGATTGACAGTCATGCATTGTGTGATTGTAATTTATTATATGACTTGTAAACAGGTGTGAGATTTGGATAACAGGGCTCAGCTTCCAACTGACTGTTAATCAAGCAGGGGCAGGAATGGGAAGGGGAGCAGGGAGGCGTTCCGGCCGTCATCACACCAGGGGATTGGAAAGGAAACTTTGACACTTAGCACCAGAGAATAAAAGCATTTTTCTATCTTATGGAAACAGACAGATATACGAAAGGTACCATGTCACCTTGCACTAACAGCTATGAAATGGTATGTTTACTCTTTGAATTCAATGAGGAAAATTTCTTCTCTGACTTTTGTTCCCTTTCTTCGGAAAAAAGTGCTGAAATTCGAAGTCCCATTGATTAACCGTGCAGCAAGGCAAATCCACAAGGAATTCCTCATTAATATTCCTTGAGGATTTCGCCTAGTGTAAATGAGCCCTAACATTTTTAGCAGTTTGGAACGTGAATTGCAGCTAACAGAGTCCACTTAAATGGGTTGTCCAATGTAAACAAAACTATACTCACCTGCCCTGATACCCCGCCACTTTAGTCCCTTGTCTAAATGGGTGACAAGGATGTGGTCAGGGGTGTGGCCTGGCGTTTGGTATAAGTGGTCGCATGCTGTGAGTGCTCCCGCTTCGAACCTGCTAATATACTATCCTGACTGCACATCCTGGCTTAACGGACCACTACACAGAGGGTCAAGACCGGGAAGATGGGCCCTAAAGTGGATCTGAACAGGAATTCCAATATATAAGCGGCTGAGAAGCTCCTGGAGGTGCGCTCCTCTCCTGCACCTGTGGCGCAGCCTGGCTCCCCGGTCGAAAGTCTTGAGGACCCGGAGGAACTTACCCTCAAAGAAGTGAGTGAGCTCCTGCTCTCGCCTATCCAAACTTTCAATACTTCTCTTACGGGCAAACTGGAGGAGCTAAAGGTGGATGTGGGCCTACTACGCCATGATCTCCAGACGCTGAGGGACAAGGTATCTGAGACTGTACGACGCATCTCTGCGGTGGAAGACACAGTGGCTCTGGTACCTGAATCCATTGCTACCCTTCCGATCCCAGGTGGAATTAGCTAAACAGAAAAATGATGACCTGGAGAACTGGCTGCGTCGGAACAACCTGAGGTAATAGGCCTTCCGGAGAGAGCTGAGGGCCAAAACCCCAGTGTCTTTATGGAGCGGTGGCTGAAAGAACTTTTTCCTGATGCACCCTTCTCCTCAGCATTTGCAGTGGAAAGGGCTCACAGAGTACCTGCCCGGCCCCCTCTACCTGAAGCTCCACCAAGGCCGTTTCTCGCCGGGCTCCTAAATTGCAACGACAGAGATGTGGCACTGCGGGCAGCTTGGAGGCTCCCGTATCTCACCTTTGGTAATGCGAGGGTGTCCATCTACTCTGACTTCTCCTCAGATCTTCAGCGCAGATGTGCCACCTTTGCTGCAGTGAAGGGACGGATGAAAGCTGAAGGTATCCTGTATTCTATGGCCTATCTTGCCCGTTTGCGGATTGTAGATGGAGACCAGACAGTGTTCTTCACGTCCCCACAGGAGGCGGATGAGTGGCTGTCCCGCCACCTGAGAGGCGACTGACTGATCGTGGATCTTGCTGGAGATTAGCAGTTTTCCGAGACCTGCACTTTTCCCTTTCTACTTGGATCGGAGCTGAGGGGTCATTCTATCCTGCACTGCTGCGGACATGGTGCCGTGAGTTTTAAGTTTGAGACTATCCTGCACTTTCTCTAGTACTGGGAGTTGGCCCCTGTCCCCCCATCCCTGTGACTCTCCGTTAATATCCTGCCCCCCTGATCTGCTGGACAGAGCTCCCTTTCCCTTCCCTCAACCTGTGGCCCTGCACCCTGAACCCACCACTGCTGCCCTGTTCATCCCTCTCCCTCCATTCCTCGGAACACTGTGCTGGATTGCACATGGATGGATACAAGATACTCCGTTGGTTTAGGGACTCAGATGCTCCACTGTGAGTTCCTTCAAGTTTGGGACTGCCCTGAATTTTGCCCAGCTCTAGGAGATGGCCCCCGCTCCCCCTCATCTCTGAGATTTTCGGCTGCTCTCTTGCCCCCTACATCTGCTGGACGGAGCTCCCTTCCCAGCCATGAGACCCTTGACCCTGCTCCCATTGCTGCTCTCCTGTTTGTACCCTTCCTTCCATCCCTTGGAAGGCTGTGCCTGACTAGGCACTAATGGACTGCCTGCCCAAGGTTGCTCCGTGGTTTTAGGACTTTGGTCTTCCTGTTGCATGTACTGCTCCTCAAGCTCCCGAATTGTGCCTTAGACTTATCTTCAGAGGTTTTATTTTTGTTGATGCTGCTCATCATGCCTCCTTACTCTGCCTTTGTTGCTCTCTCCTACACCTCTCTCTTGCTGATCTTCTTTATATTCATTTCTTCTCTTTTTTTGCCCTCCCCTTTTCTCTTTCTTCTGTTTAATCAGATCTATGCCTTTAACCCCCACATTGTTTCTTTACAAGAATCCCATCTCACCTCAGATAGGAAACACTCTCCCGCCCGTGGATACAGTGGTCCTTACACTCTTTCCATACTTCATACTCTAGAGGTGTGTCTGTCTTAGTACATAGGTCACTTAGATATGAGCCCATAACTACTCGAAGAGACCCCCATGGTAGATATTTGTTTATACATAATGTCCCATGTTTTACTTTTCCTGTACGTGCCACCTTCAGCTTCCCTAGACATTGTACATTTGGCAGTCGTTTTTGCGGCTGACTATCCTACTGCTAAGACCATGTAGTTATCCATGTGATTGTACCAGCTCCTGAATATTCTTTTTCCTTGCTTGCAGCCCAGACTACAACTCCCAGCAATCAGTGCAGCTCTGTGTAATAGCTGCAGCCAATTTCTTTAACTATCTGTGTGCAAGTTGTGTTGTTGTAAACACAGTGTACAAGTCTTTTCTTTCAAACTATCCCTCCCTCACCAATAAATCATGATATTCTCTGAATGGCAGCAGTCCGTGATTAAATCTACAGCAGGCAAAAAGCAGCGTTATGTGCTGAGGAGACAAAGCCCTAGACAGAAATCACGGGGTGTTTGTCTTCCAGGAGGGTGGGGGCTAGTCTCAGCGAGAAGTTTGCACAAAGACAAGCAGGATCAGATTATGACGTCTTTCTCTCACTCCCTGCATATGATAGCTGAAAGAGGGAACCGCTATATTTAGCTAATGAACGATATTTAGACAAATACATAGGTTGGTGAGAGGGAAAGGATGGGCTATGGGTTTAGATCCCCGGAGTACCCCTTTAATTGTTCCATTCTGTGTGCATATTTATATACTAGCAGAGTACCTGGCATTGCATGGTCTTCCTACCTAAACCTTGTGGAAGAGCGGTGATGAAGAGATTGTATGCTGAAGAATGAAAAATATAAGGGGGTGTGATTTTACAGGAAGGAGATGTGGTTTGCAAGCTGGACAAACACACAGTAGAAGGAGTGTAATCACTTTATAGGTTAGTGTCACTAGATTCTAGATAAGGGTTATTGAGCAAAAGATTTATTTTGAATGCCATATTTGAAGTCAGAAATACATTTGAAAACAACTGGATTCTACCTCATGGAAGTTTCTTTTTTGCCTTCCTCTGGACCAACACTGCAGGAAAGAAGGATGAACATATGTGTCATTTATCCTTTCAGTACATTCACACATACAGGATCTGCTGTGAATTTCAATGTAAACTGAATGATTGAACCCAGCATCAAATCTGCAGCACATCCTGTATATAAGACTGTAACCCTACTTCATAGTGTGCAGATGGATAACACAACTATCTGTCATGTTCCTGCATCACTCCTATTTTCTTTTTAAAGCTGTGGCAAAGACATACAAGCTTATGTTGGATGGAGAGGAAGTTGTCGTATTGGAGATAAAGCTTTCCGTGACCACTTCAACAAGTAGATATTTTAATCCAAGAATTAACAAAGTTTACAAATAAAGAGCAAAATGGGCAACATTGAAATTTTATAAAACATTTATAGGGAGATTCCAGGTCGTGATCATTGCAGTTGACAGTGTTTACTGTTTGCACTGGTGTAACCAATAATTTAGTAAAAATAAAGGGGGAAAATGCTGAGCAATTGTTGAATGCCCCCCCAAATCTGCAATCTCAGAAGGAAGTGGGAGAGGAGTATGCAGGTCCACTTGGTCATGAATGATTTTATACGTATCAGGGTAAAACTGTCCTTTCATGATTAATTCTTACAGAGCAAGAAAATGGAATTAATCTTTGGGATGCACAGAGGTGTCACTGCTCGTTCTGGTGTCCGTCTGTCGCTGCAGACACAGCCCCTTGTCCTTTGTTTACATCACTGATCATTGCCCACTGGCCATCCACAGACTCCTTCCACAGGGTGACCTAATAACAGGACAAGTGAAAGTGTTAATACACATAATGGGTAAATGGACATAAAATATATACAAGTGCAGCCTATTTCTAGGCAGAAAAAAAATACATTTCTGTTTGTTCAGATGTGAATATAGAAGAATATCACTCCCCCACCACCTGGCATGAGGATTTAAAGGGGTATTCCAGGAAAAAACTTTTTTTATATATATCAACTGGCTCCAGAATGTTAAACAGATTTGTAAATGACTTCTATTAAAAAATATTAATCCTTTCAGTACTTAATGAGCTTCTGAAGTTTAGGTTGTTCTTTTCTGTCTAAGTAATCTCTGATGACACGTGTCTCGGGAACCGCCCAGTTTAGAAGAGGTTTGCTATGGGAATTTGCTTCTAAACTGGGTGTTTCCCGAGACACGTGTCATCAGAGAGAACAAGAACAACCTTAACTTCAGAAGCTCATAAGTACTGAAAGGATTAAGATTTTTTTTAATAGAAGTAATTTACAAATCTGTTAAACTTTCTGGAACCAGTTGATATATAAAAAAAAGTTTTTTCCTGGAATACCCCTTTAAAGATTTACTGGTATGAAGAAGGTGCCCTGCATATACCTGAATCTTTTAGTAACTTTAGAAGCATGCCCCTTCCCCTATACCTTGTTGTCTCCCCCAGACACGGCCAGGATGTTGGCTGTGATGGACCAGCTCACGTGCCAGACTACATCATTAAACTTGTGTAGAAGTTTTGGGGTCCAGCTGTTATTGGATGGGTCATCACAGGTCCAGATGTAAACTCTGCCATCCTGCAAATACACATAAGAGGCTCAGAACACTATATACACACACACCTCTGCTATCACACATCAACCCAGCGCCCAACATTACCTGAGAACAACTGGCTATGGTGCTGGTAGGGAGACCAATAGAAGGTGCCCAGGCCACATCCCGCACCCAGTCACTGTGCGCCTCCAGCTTCTGATCTTCTTTCCACTGCCCGTCCTCTTCTCTATTAAAAGCAAAAGTTTTATTACCTCAATTATGTTATCTCAGTTATGAACAGACCTATAAAAAACTATCCTGAAAGATGCATGTTACAATAAAACCTGCATGTCATAGCCTTATAGATGGCAGCCAACAACTAGGAACCAGACAATCATGAGAACTTATTAGAAGTAGAGCAGGAAAAAACCCTCAGGTATGGCGCTGCAGACTGTTGTAGACAGATGAGGCGGATGCCAAAGGTAATAGGAAAGTCCTCAGCAGGACATTTTATTAAAAAAACAATAAAATGTCCTGCTGAGGACTTTCCTATTACCTTTGGCATCCGCCTCATCTGTCTACAAGAGTCTGCAGCGCCATACCTGAGGGTTTTTTCCAGCTCTACTTCTAATATTGACTCCCAGGACGACTTGTTTCCTCCTGCAACCCATCGGTATAGCAGCGACTCGTACTACAGTACCCAGATTATATCGTGGGTGATATGCTTTTTTGCATAGATCTCAAGGTGAGCGGCCATCTATAAGCCCCGTGGGGTTGCCCCCCCCACCCACCACATTGAGGGTAAATACACGAGGCGCCGTCCGTCGGTCCTTTCTTTTCTCTACAGATCATGAGAACTTAGTTGTCCTGCCCATAACACAATTACCCTCCATTTACTGAACATGTTTGATCATACAAGGAAGCTCTTTTCACTTATGTAAGTCAAGTGGCTAAAAGAACACATAGCAATAATACTGGATGTTGCAGGGGTGTATGGCCCCCTTAGTATTACCAATACAATTCTTTTCAGCCAGGTGGCACATGCCTATATAAACAGAGGTTGTCACTTACCTCCAAATTTTAACAAGGTTGTCACATCCACCAGAGACGAATCTCTTGATATAGCTTGGTCTCTGTCCAGATGGCTGATCCACCAAACTGCCTGGGACAACAGAAGGAGCCCAGCTGACTGCATTACACCCGATCTAATTGAGGCAGAGAAATGTCTACAATTAAACCACTATCTAAAGGAAGCACACAGGAAAAAAATAATACAATTTGTTCTATAGTGTAGTGGTCTTCAACCTGCAGACCTCCAGATGTTGCAAAACTACAACTCCCAGCATGCCCGGACAGCCGTTGGCTGTCCGGGCATGCTGGGAGTTGTAGTTTTGCAACATCTGGAGGTCCGCAGGTTGAAGACCACTGCTATAGTGGCATTCTTTTTTTCAATAGATCACACTGCCATCTGGTGGTCTCTCAGGGAATTGATTCAATGATTTGCCCTATATGTTTGGTAAATATACTTATATACTGGCATTTACCGTATGTGCGTTGCTTATCTTTTTGACATCCCAGGGACCGTCACCCGTGTAAGTGAGGAGAGAAATTGCACCATCTGAACTGCCACAGGCCAACATCAGCCCAAAGTCATGAGGAGCCCAGCACACAGAATTCACTGAAAAAGAAACAAGATGGTGTTAGAAGCACAAGTATTTTCTGATATAAGAATAATAAGTGAGGAGGGGGAGGCAACAAATTATCATCATTGCAGAACTACTATCACCACCATCCTCCTACAGGCAAATGTAGTCACCTGAAGAGTCGTGGCCTGTGTATTCATATGTTTTGTCCCAGGTCCCGTTTTCTTCTTTCCATATAATGACTTTCCTGTCATAGGAGCAGGAGGCCAAGATGTTGCCATACATGGGATGAGCCCAGGCCACTTGCCAAACTGGCCCCTCATGACTGAAAACAAAAACAAATGTTATAAGAATATAAAAAAGTTCTCAAATATGGTTGACATTACTTGACCTGCAAATATAATATTAGTCTATACAATATAATAAGATTAAAGAAATCTAGATGGTCAGGAATCTGCCCGATTGTTAACAAGTCAACAGGAATAAGTAGTCGGCAGTGACCAAAACCATTCATATTTAATCTAATAAAATACTGGTTATGGATTCTAGATCTATAGGGACAGAACATTAGGATTTATTCTGACTGCTATATAGGGGATAAGTTGCCTGATCGTGCGGGGTCCCGCTGCTGGGGACCCCCGCGATCTTGCACGCAGCACCCCGTTCTCATACGCCCCGGAGCAAACATCGCTTCGGGTCTGATAACTGCCGATCATGGGGCCGGAGTATCGTGACGTCACGGCTCCACCCACATGTGACATCACAGCTCCACCCCTCAATGTAAGTCTATGGCAGGGGGCGAGACAGCTGTCATAGACTTGCACTGAGGGGCGGAGCTGTGACGTCGCGATCACCGGCCCAGTCATCAGACCCGGAGCGGATGTTCGCTCCGCGGCCTGAGAGCAGGGTGCTGCGTGCGAGATCGCGGGGGTCCCCAGCGGCAGGACCCCGTGCGATCAGGCAACCTATCCCCTATCCTTTAGATAGAGGATAAGTTGTCAGCACGGTAGTAACACTTTAAAGAGGCCTTCCTATGACAGACTAATCGCATATCAGCTTCTAACTCCTGCACCAGTCCTATGAAGTGGGGGTCACTTCTTTAACAGGACCTGTTTTTAGTACTGTGAGGGTTTCAATGGCCATATACCTGCTTGTTTGACTTTTATGTTTACAGCATTGGATACACCGAGTATATCATGGGAGATCCCCTTTAAGGATCTATAATATCAATGGAACCTTAAATATTTGCTCCTCATCAGACTATGGCTTCACTCACCCCCGCAGATCAGCAATCAGTATCTGACCGCCATTCTTCACATCAAAGATCTTCACGGATCTGTCAGAGGAGCAGGTGGCAAGTCGTGTACCATAGTAATCCATCTGAGCATCGTGCTGGGAAGCCAAAAACAAACCATTCTCATACAGTCATATATAAACACAAAGATCTTAATAGACACAAAACCAAGGGTTAACCAGAAATAACATAACATTAGAACCAAGGGTTCTAACAAAAATTGTTAGAAAAGGAGATCCCTGTACCGCTTTGCAGTGATGAGCAATTCAATAGGGGGCTACAAAAACTTGCGTATCCTTGGTGGTTACCATAACCCCTATAGAGATATGGCTTCTATTTTAAAAAAGTCAGAAAATACTTAAAATTCTACAGCACTGCTAAAAATGTGAAAGTTAAAGGTAAATTTCAGTGTTTAAAAATCTATTCCTGGGATAGGTGTCTGATAGTGGGGGTCTAACCTCTAGGACCAACCACGATCTCCAGGATGGGGTCCTGAATCTTCACACTGCATAGAGCGTGGGGTCAGTACGTGCTCAATAGATTCTCTATTAGGGTGCTGGAGATATACGGGGGCTGTAAATGATAGATAAGATTTCACTCACAATCATATCCTCATGGGAGGTGTCCACTGTGTTGATTACGGAAACCTGAAAGAGAGAGAAAGGTCAGTGGTCAGATCATATGTATGCGCTTTGTATAACAATAACAACCATCCAATCACATGTTAGGGTAAGCTGTACCCCTTTATCATCAGGGGATGAGGCACAGCCCTCACTGCTTAATGACTATGGGGCTTCTGCTCCATTAGAACACATCACTGACCAGTGACTGACGTAGCTGCACTGTCTACTGGTGTATGAGGAACATTGCCTTTTGTAGTATGAGATGTAAGGCTGTGGCCATCTCCCTCCATTATGCTTTACACTGCAGTTATGCTTCTTTATTGAGATTGTTGTATATGAAACTTTACTTTCCTCCTTACAATCTGTTTTCCATTTTGAGATTTTGCTTGTGGAAACCAAATCTGTAAGCCAGGGTATGGCTACAATATATGGCATTTTTTTTTCATGGCGTGCAACTTTTTTCGCACATTATAAATCTCTGAACACTACAAGTCATTTTTGAAGATTTGCTTTCAGCCAAACAGAATTTTCTAGCTCTTCTCGCTGGTTAAAAGTCACACAAAAAAGTGCCTAGTTGCACAAGACACATTTGAGAGACAAGTATAACAAAAAAAACTGATATACTAAATGCTTTTATAAATGTTCCCTATTCATTTTATCTTATAGTGGATTATGAGGTGGTATTACTGCATGAGAAATACCTCAAATTAGACCTGTTTTCTTAATCCTTATACTGCTTAATTTCTGGCCAATACCACCCGCTTCTGCAACGTGTGCCCAATCCACAAATATTTTGTCACAGCTTTCAGAGATCGCCCTCCCCGGTGCCTTTCATCAGTTTGTGGGAGTGCACAGGATTTTGCAGGACCCGCTCTATGTTGTATGTTCCCTGACCACCCGCTCCAGACTAAAAATCGCTAGCTCCCACAAGTTTTATATCAGGATCCGCAGGACCCCAATTCCATTGCATTCCTCTACCCCAGAACTCAGTCCTATGTAAACATGATAACTTATCAATGTGCCCTAGGTGTTCTCTGCAGTCCTGTGCAAAGCCACAAATAACACAGTGATAACTATAGTTATGGCTAATACAGTAAATATTACCTGTACTCCTATGTAGGGATGTCCCTATACTAGTATCGGGGCCGATACCGGCCTTTGCATGGTATCGCAGACCCATTTTAATGTCCCCGATACCAAGGCCGATACCTGCTGCAGTGCGGCCGTCAAATTCCCTGCTCCGCTGCCCCGTTCCGCTGTCCGCATCATGGCGTCCGATGGAGGAGAATGTGATACACACGTCTCTCCACCTCCTCCACTGCGCCCAGCGTAACACTACGGAGGAAGCAGAGTGACGTGTATGTCACATGATCCTCTATCGGACGCCATGATGCGGACAGGAGAATGGGGCAGCAGAGCGACAACCGCAGGTGAGCAACTACCGTGGGGGCACTTTCTTGCTGTTTACAAGGTGGCACTGTCTACAAGGGAAGGGGGGCCTGCTGTTTACAGGGGGGCACTGTCTACAAGGGAAGGGGGGCCTGCTGTTAACAGGGGGGCACTGTCTACAAGGGAAGGGGGGCCTGCTGTTTACAAGGAGGCACTGTCTACAAGGGAAGGGGGGCCTGCTGTTTACAAGGAGGCACTGTCTACAAGGGAAGGGGGGCCTGCTGTTTACAAGGAGGCACTGTCTACAAGGGAAGGGGGGCTGCTGTTTACAAGGAGGCACTGTCTACAAGGGAAGGGGGGGCTGCTGTTTACAAGGGGGCACTGTCTACAAGGGAAGGGGGGCCTGCTGTTTACAAGGAGGCACTGTCTACAAGGGAAGGGGGGGCTGCTGTTTACAAGGGGGCACTGTCTACAAGGAAAGGAGGGGGCTGCTGTCTACAAGGGGGCACTGTGTCTACAAGGGGGAACACTGTGTCTACAAGGGAAGGGGGGCCTGCTGTTTACAAGGGGGCACTGTCTACAAGAGAAGGGGGGCCTGCTGTTTACAAGGAGGCACTATCTACAAGGGAAGGGGGGGCCTGTGTTTACAAGGGGGCACTGTCTACAAGGGAAGGAGGGGGCTGCTGTCTACAAGGGGGCACTGTGTCTACAAGGGAAGGGTGGGGGCTGCTGTTTACAAGGGGGCACTGTCTACAAGGGAAGGGGGGGCCTGTGTTTACAGGGGGCACTGTCTATAAGGGAAGGGGGGCCTGCTGTTTACAAGGGGGCACTGTCTATAAGGGAATGGGGGGCCTGCTGTTTACAGGGGGGCTGCTACTAATGTCTGCAACTATCTATTACCTACAAGGGGATACTACCTACTATTAAAGACAATCTTACAGCAGAGTCACCTGCACTAACTTCAATTTATAGGTAGTACATGTGACCCGGTTTCTACCGCTGCTCACCATGAGACATTAGTCTCACCGCCAATGCAAATTCCCTGTTCTGTCCAATGGAGAAGAGAGAAATCTTGGCTCATACTACAGCAGCCGCCTCCATTGTATACAACGAGGATGGTATCAGCACGGTAATCAGTGCCAGAGACCGGGTCACTCTGGGGTCAGATTCCCTTTAAAATAAAAGTACTTGGTATCGGAGAGTACTAGAATTAAAGTATCGGTACTTGTACTCAGTCTTAAAAAAAATGCTATTGGGACATCCCTACTCCTATGTATGACCATAGATGACACAAAGTAATTACAGATAAGGCAGTAAATGCTATAAATGCTATTTGCAGTCCTATGTAACAGCATGGATAACACATAGTAATAACTCTCTGAGTCAGTGTTTCCCAACCTGGGTGCTTCCAGCTGTTGCAAAACTACAACTCCCAGCATGCCCAGACAGCCTCTGGCTGTCTGGGCATGCTGGGAGTTGTAGTTTTGCAGCAGCTGGAGGCACCCTGGTTGGGAAACACAGCTCTGAGTAGAGATAATGCAATGCATACTACCTGCAGTCCTATGTAACACCAGAGATAAATGACACTCCGCTCTACTACATCAGTTGCCACACTCCCAGCATGCCTGCTTAGTAAACCTGCCATAATAAATCAGCTGTATATCCTATAACTTCTATCCTACTGGATTCCTATACTGGCCCAGAATAACCCGAGAATCACTAACTTCCCCTGACAACAGAGGCCCGCCCGGGCTGTATAGGACGGGCACCAGCGGGGGGTAAGGATGGCCGGGCAGCTAATACGAACCATGGTGTCCGCTTCACGGGCCCTGTGTGCGCCGCCTCTGTCCCTCTGGTGTCTCTCTCAGACGTGGCAGCTCCCGGCTGCTCCAGTTGCGTCCAAGCAGCCAGTACTTCCGGCGAGTGACTGCAGCTTCCGGTCCGGGTGGGTATAGGTTCCAAGTTACAAACGTTCCGCACTACATCTGTGCACATTAGGTGTAAAGCATGTATAGGCAACCTTCGGCTCTGCAGATGCTTTGGACTACATTTCCCATTATAGTTTTGCAGCATTTTGGCTGTAAGAGCATCATGGGAGATGTAGTCCAAAACATCTGCAGTTCCGAAGTTCCTATACCTGGTGTAGAGCCAGGGCCATTCGTCATGACACCTGTCACTGAATGGAAACCCCAGTAGTAATGACAGAAAATATGTTATTATGGAGCTGCTGCACATCAATGCAGTAATCCGGGAGAAAAACATAAAAGATGATGTAATGAGTTCTCCAGTATTGATAGACCTGGAATAAACAGGTTCTTTTCATAGTTAATGGGAAACAAACACAAATTCCATAGTAAGGCTGGGTTCACACCACGTTTTTGCCATACTGTTTTCAATCGGTTTTTCTAAAGAAAACCGTATGACAAAAAAACGGATGGAACAGTATGGTAAAAAGTACACCGTATGCGTTTTTAAAAGTGCATACAGTTCTGTCCGTTTTTATTTTTAAAATAAACATACGTTTTTGAAAATGTCCATTTTTAATGGGAAGGGTCTTGGGTGGGGACTTAAGGATGCAAATGCACATGTGCAAAGTAAAAACCGTATATGGTTTCCCCTATGGAACCGTATACATGTGCGTTTCTCATTGACATCCATGTTAAAAAAAAAAACGTATGCGGTTGCAGTACAGTTTTTAAACCGTAGACAAAACCATGGTCAACCACGGTTTTGGGTACGGGAGAAAACCGTATGGCAAGCAAACCGTACGCAACAGGATGCATGAAAAACGTGGTGTGAAACACTGGAAAAACGTGGTGTGAACCCACCCTAACAGATGCCTAATATCTTTTCTTTTCCTGATAGACCAGAGATAAAATGAATAAATGTGCAGTTTATAGTGGAATGAACATGAATCTCATAGAAATGGATGCATAATATTTTTCTTGTGGTTGATAGACGTGGAACGAACAGGATATATATGTGTATATATATATATATATATATATATATATATATATACAATATATATATATATACACATATATATATATATATATATATACACACACACACACATATATATATATATATATATATATATATATATATATATATATACACAGTTTATGGTGGGGAAAAGCAAGGCACATTGAAAATAGAGCGGCACTATCTCCACATAACACCGCCCTCCTTGCCCCTCTCATGGACATGGGATGCTCCTCTACATGGTGCTCAGCACACTTAGTCAGAATGATCAAGATGTGCAGTACTTAGGCTGGGTTCACATATGTCCGGCATCTAGGGTTGCCACCTGGCCGTTATTATACCGGCACAGCCGGTATTTTGGCCACCCTGTCGGTATTTTTATAATAAAAATACCAGCAATGCAATGGCTGGTATTTATCCAACCAATCCTCCAAGTCCTGGAATGTTGCACCATATACTATACCAGTGTTTCCCAACCAGAGCGCCTCCAGCTGTTGCAAAACTACGACTCCAAGTTGTAGTTTTTCAACAGCTGGAGGCACCCCTGGTTGGAAAACACTGACCTAAACTTTATATACTACTATATAGTCCAACATGCTGGGAGTTGTAGTTTTGCAACAGCTGGAGGCACCCTGGTTGGAAAACACTGACCTATACTATACACTACTATATGGTCCAACATGCTGGGATTTGTAGTTTTCATTTGGGGCATTTGCTGAGCCACAGGCTGTATTAAGGCATGCTGGGAGTTGTAGTTAGTAACTAACTGCAACTCCCGAATTTAATAAAAAAAAGCGATCAAAATGTCCCATGGTACCTTTAAAAACTACAGATCAGGGCACAAAAAATGAGCTCTCATAAAGGCCCATAAAAGGAGAAATAAAAAAGATATAGGGGAATAGGACAAAATTTCCTCCGCATATGTGTATCCTGTGATGTTACGCATATATAATGGACAGTATTTTTTTGCAAGAAAGGTGGCAACCCTACCGCCATCCGGGCTAGATCCCAACGGGCTAGATCCCAACGCAACTGATGCCATAACTGATGACAACGTGATAGCTCAGGAAAAAACAATATATATTTATAATACAGTATCTCACATAAGTCCATCCTTCACATTTTTATAAGTATTTTATTATATTTTTTCATGTGACAACATTGAAGAAATGACATTGCTCTGCCTGTATAACAGTGTTTAATGTTATGCCCCCTCAAAATAACTTAACACACAGCTGTCAGTGGCTAAACTTTGGCAATGAAAGTGAATACACCCCTAAGTGAAACCATCTAAATTGGGCTCAAAGGCCCAGATTTATCAAACTGTGTGAGAGGAAATATAGAGAGATTTTTCCACAGCAACCAATCACCGCTCAGCTAACGAGCTCTGGTAAAGTGAAAGCAGAGCTGTGATTGGTTGCTGTGGGAAAATCATTCTATTTTTTCTCTCACATAGTTTGATAAATCTGGGCCAAAGTGTCCATATTTTGTGTGGCCACCATTATTTTCGAGTACTGCCTTATGCCTCTTGGGCATGGAATTCACCATAGTTCCACAAACTACCACAGGAGTCCTCTTCCACTCCCCCATGATGACATCACAGAGCTGGTGGATGTTAGAGACCTTACGCTCCCCCACCTTCTGTTTGAGGATGACACACAGATAGATGCTCAGTAAGGATTAGGTCTGGAGACATGCCTGGTCAGTCCATTACCTTTACCCCCAGCTTCTTTAGCAAAGCAGTGCTGGTCTTGGAGGTGTGTTTGGGGTCATTATCATGTTGGATTACTGCCCTGTGGTCCAGTCTCTGAAGGGAAGTATATCACAGTACATGTTGATCTCATCGGACCACAAGACCTGGTTCCAGTAATCCATGTTCTTAGTCTGCTTGTCTTCAGCAGACTGTTTGCTTTCTTGTGCTTCATTTTTAGGAGAGACTTCCTTCTTGGATTACTGCCATGCAGACCAAATTTATACAGTGTGCGGCATATGGTCTGAGCACTGACAGGCTTCCCCCACCCCTTCAACCTCTGCAGCAATGCTGGCACCACTCATACCTGTATTTCCCAAAGACAATGGATATTATGCTGGGCATGTGCACTTAACTTCTTTGGTCAACCATTGCAAGGTCTGTTCTGAGTGGAAACTGTCCTGTGAAATCACTGAAAAATCTTGTCCACCATGCTGCATCTTAGTTTCAGGGTCTTGGCAATCATCTTGTAGTCTAGACTAGGGGTCGCAAACCCCTGGCATGATACAATTGAAAAGTGTGGAAAGAAGAGTTCCATTGGCTCCCTTCTCTGTTACTTACTCATGTCAACCACACGCTGCTTTTGGATTCTAACAGCAGGAAAAGAAAAAAAGCCACAAAGTAATGACTAACTACTGTTTGGGACATAAAGAGGGACCTAACTACCATGTGGGAGCACAATGGGGGCTTAAAGTGTACCTGTCTTATCCAAAAAAAAAAATGTATATGTAACTCAGTACCTAATCCTGACCATGTAATCAAATTTTTATGCCTCTAACACCTATAATTATTTTAAAAATTCCTCTTTTCATTAGCTGACAGAGTTAGAAATCCTCTCAGGAGAAGGGGGGGGTGTCCCTCCCTTGTGGTGGTGGGAGGTGATTGGTTGGTCTGATCATGCAGCCTTGTCCATGAGTCATCTCATGTCCATGACTCATGGACAAGCTGATGTTGCTGCCGGACTGGTTAGTGTCCCAGTAGGTCCTAGTGGTGAGATTTTCAGGGTCCATTTTCTTTATTAAATATAAAAAATTAACTACCATATTACAAAATGTCTTACATTTTCATAAGTAACAACATATAAAAAGATTTTGGATTTAACAATACCCATTTACTGCTATGTAAGGTACAAAGAGTGGCTTAAATGCTGTATAGGGGCAAAAACCTAATTGCTGAATGAGGCTAAATGGGATGCCAGTTGTTGTGTGAGGGAACAAAGTGGGCATAACTGCCATAAGAGGAACCAAAGGGAAAGTCATTGCTATGTGGGGGCACAAAGGGGTCATGTGGTCATGGACAGATGAAAAAATTGGAAAGAATGAACAACTCTAATCAATTTGCTTAGGGGCCCATAGGACTCTTTGTACTCCCTAGTGGATGAGCTTAGATACAGCAGTTTAGCAGGCATAATACTATCTGATTGGTTTAGATACAGTAGTTCACAGTATCATAAATGATAGGCTTAGAGACAGTAGCTCAGCAGATAGTATCACATGTGATAGACTGAGATACCGTATTATTGTCCCTAAAGGTTATTGTTCAGTAGAATTCAGTAACATTAGATGATGTAGTGCCGTGTTCTCCTGTACTGTATATGACTCTGCAATCTGTCTTGTATTTCAGCCTGTTGGCCAGCAGGGGTCTTTTCTGAGATGCTCACTCACCATCTATTAATAACCAGCGCAGTGTCAGGTTTTCCAGTGACTTCCAAAGAGGGGACAGCAAACAAGATCCCCCCACCCCCCATCGCATGTCACCCTCGACGCCATATTCTCTCTGTCTAGGGGTCAAAAGTTTCAACCCCACTTATCCCCCGTGGACCTCTATAATTCTTTCTAGACTGGCTTTAGTGCTGCTGTCACCATGACCAATGTCACCTATCATATCTCCAGCCTGTTGGAGAAGATGACATCCAGTGACAAGGACTTCAGGTAAGGAGGGGGCGTCTGGAGTTGTTAGTGCCATGTGTGCATGTCCTTCACATGTGATAATATCTATAGAGAGATGTCTGTAGAATTATATGTGTTTTATCCTCCATTAAGTGAAATGAAAATCATAGGGTTAATAACTTATAGCATTAAGTATTCTTTGGCACTGCAGACATTTTCATAGCCACCCCTGTAAAAAAAAGGAAAGTGACCTGACCACAAAGTAGACTGAATGCGGACTACATGCCTCATCATACCCTATGCTGCTCTTCATCAGGGGGGAGTCAGTGATAGATGTATACCTCAAAATTATTTAGATTTTTGAAAACCATTGTGTAGATAAAAGTGAATTCAAAAGTTGATACTGTAACAATGAGTAAATAGGTAGGAGCACTAGATCTAAAATATATATCTTATATTGTCGCAGAAGCTTTATATGAGAAGCTGCTGATGTCTCTTACACCTATTATATAAAGGTAAATGGAGGTTCTCAGCACTGGAGATATGTGCTAATCGGGGCAGGGGGGTTTCCTCATCTCATTGATTTAAACTACAGACATCTTTAAATGGCTGATACAGAAAACAAGATATAATTGAAGCACCCATAAAATGTAGACGTTACAGGCTTTTCTTAAAAGCATTGCATTTGACCCTTTTGTTCTTTCCTCTTAAAGGTTCATGGCTACAAATGATTTGATGGTTGAGCTACAGAAGGACTCCATCAAGTTAGATGAGGACAGCGAGCGGAGGGTGGTCAAGATGCTTCTGAAGCTGCTGGAGGACAAGAATGGAGAAGTGCAGAACTTAGCAGTGAAGTGGTAAGAGAGATGTTGGGATCTAGTGGTCTTCAGTGTACATTGTCTGTAAATATGAGAGTACCACACAGTTTCCAGACATCCATAATGGTCTTCATAATCTTTTGTTCACCTAGCTATTGATAGTCCCATAGCCCGTAAATAACTTCTTTCCATTTCCAGGTGCCTCTATTGGCTCTAAGTTTACAATATCTATTTCCAGTTGCATTTTTGGCCATGTGCCACCACTACTTAAAGGGGGGACTCCACCCCTAGACATCTTATCCCCTATCCAAAGGATAGGGGATAAGATGTCTGATCGCGGGGGGTCTCGCCGCTGGGAGCCCCCACAATATAGCATGCGGCACCCACCTGTTTCTGCTCCGGAAGCGATGGAGGGTCTGGGTCCCGACCACCAGAACGAAAGTCCGTGACATCACGACTCCGCCCCCGTGTCACATCACGCCCCATCCCCTCAATGCAAGTCGCCCCCTCCCATAGACTTGCATTGAGGGGATGGGGCGTGATGTCACACTGGAGCGGAGTCGTGACGTCACGGACTTCCGTTCCAATGGTCGGGACCCAGACCCTCCATCGCTTCCGGAGCTAACGTGCATTACCTAACGTGCATTACCACATCTAGCTTATAGCTTACATCTAGCTTGCCTAGTTCAGTACTACACATACAACTTACAGTATAGTTTTTATTCATCTAGCTATAGTTACATACATTCATCCATATACATTCACAACTAAGGTTCATCTGCCTATTCGCCATACACAGCCGACATATATCCATTGACAGTTCACTAACAATAACAGATCAGTCCTACTACACCTCTCCAGAGTTCATCTACTACAATTGAATGTTGAATTCCATGCATCCCTTATTTAGTTATTTCCACCTTTACAGCCATCCATTTACAAATGAGGTCCACCTATCTCCAGATCTCCACCAAACATTCACAGTTGAAGTCCTTCTATGGTCAGTTCTTTACTATATATTTACAGCTGAGGTTTATCTCCAGTTCTACATTATTTAGTCTCCACTTCTCCTCCATAAATTTACAATCTATGTCCAGTTCTCATCATACATTAACCGTAGAGATCTATCTCAACCCATTCAAACATAATGTCAACAAATTTTAGCAGTTTGCATTTTGTTTATTATGGATCTTTTTTGATTTCTGACCTTGGAACTTCCCATAATCTAAAGTCTAAAATAAAAAACCATAACATACAAGCAGCAACTGATGGAACAACTTGGGCTTAGCTTAGGCACGCTATGACTGTATGACTGAACACTGTAAGGACCTCGTTCACTCTATGAGTAAGTTTACACGTACAGGATCTGCTGCATATTTTTGCTGCCTATTTTGTGCAGCTGATTTTGCTTCCCATTGAAGTCAATGGGTATCAAAATCAGCTGAACAAAATATGCAGCAGATCCTATACATGTAAACGTACCCTATGCCTTATCAAGTTAAATCCTTTATATTGGCATAAGGATCACTTGCAAAGCATTATATTTACACATTTTTCTTCATGATTTTCTTGTAAAAAAAACTGTTTCAGTGGTATTTGATATTTTCGTTTGAGATACAAGACAAAGCAACAGCAAAAATGCAGGTTTTTTGTTTTGTTTTTAAACATTTCTATTAAAGGGGTATTCCAGGCAAAACCTTTTTTATATATATATCAACTGGCTCCGGAAAGTTAAACAGATTTGTAAATTACTTCTATAAAAAAATCTTAATCCTTCCAATAGTTATTAGCTTCTGAAGTTTTCTGTCTAACTGCTCAATGATGATGTCACGTCCATGATGGGAGAATATCCCTATAGGAGCTGGACAGCTCCAGGGACGTGAGTCATCAGAAAGCAGTTAGACAGAAAACAGCAACTCAACTTCAGAAGCTAATAACTATTGGAAGGATTAAGATTTTTTAATAGAAGTAATTTACAAATCTGTTTAACTTTCCGGAGCCAGTTGATATATATATATATATATATATATATATATATATATATATATATATATATATAAAAAAGTTTTTTCCTGGAATACCCCTTTAATTTTGCCAACACTGTATTCCCTCTATCTCCAGTTCTTCACCAAACATTCACAGTTGATGTCCTTCTATCTCCAGTCATCCTCAATACATTTACAGTTGTGGTCCTGCTATCTTCAGACCTTCAACATACTTTCACAGTTGAGGATTATTTTTTCCCAGTTCTACACCATCTCTTTACAGTCTAGGTTTATCTATCTACAGTTCTCCACCATTCACTTTTGACATTCTCCTATCCATAGCTCGCCACAATATATTCACAGTTGAGTTCTACCTACAGTTCCTCACAGTACTATTGAGGCCCATATATGTCTGACAATTGTCCATTCACAGCTGAACTTCATACATCATTAGTTATATATTTCTCGCACTTGAGCTCTTCACTGTGCATGTACATCTGAGGAACCACAATTTTCAGTCATATATTCACAGTTGAGTGAAAGTACAGTCACTATTGAAGTCCATCTACAGTATTTATAACTGACTACTATTCATTTGTAGCCAATCTCTATCCATTAACAGTCTAATATTACCCAGTCAATGCTTATTTCCATGATTCCATCTCTTAACAGTTCAACATTGTCCACAATTTACTTCCACCCGCCACCACAAGGCCATTTAGCCACAGGTCACACAACTCTGGCTTTCTCATGACTCCATGTTTGTGTTATTGCTGAATGTGAGTTTTTGTCACTTTTTTCTTTTCAGCCTTGGTCCTTTGGTGGGAAAAGTGAAAGAGCATCAGGTGGAGACAATTGTGGACACTCTTTGTAGTAACATGCTTTCAGAGAAAGAACAGCTGAGAGATATCTGCAGCATCGGGCTAAAGACTGTCATATCAGAACTTCCTGCAGCAAGCACAGGTAGACACCAGAAGACTATGAGCAAGGATGGGGGACATCAGAGGAGATGCATGCACTATAGGCAAGGGCAGACAATTGTTATTTCAACTAAACAAGGCCACAAAATCCAGCACTCATGACATTTTTAGCAGATATTAATCTGCTGTTATTGTAGTAAACTGTAGTGGCACTGCGCTCTGGTAGGATATGGTGCTCACTGGTCGGGCAGGAATATCCAATAGTATCGGTAAGGAAAACCATGGCCTTACTATTGTAAAGGAGTTTCAACATAAAAAGTATTTTATTGGTTAGCATACATTAACATGGGATTTGTGACATAGAGGGTAGGCAATGTATACCAATAAGATCTTAGCAGTGAGCAATAAGCTGGTGTTTCAGCACTTCCCAGGTCTTGATCAAGGAACTAAATCTAATAAGTGAGGAGAGCAAGGCCAGGGAAGACCTCACGACTCACTACTATGATCCTAGTGGTATACATTGCCTATCCTATATGTCTTACCAACCACAAATCCACATTGATGTATGCTAACTAATAAAATACTGTTTAAGTTGAATTGCATTTACAATTGGAGTGCCTTGGTTTCCTTTACCAATTAATCAGCTGTTGGCTATCATGAACAAGAAATATCATACATTTACATGGATGGATGGCTAAAATCTTGGTATTTTTGTTGACCTTTGACTCATGTAAAGGGAGCTTTAAAATACACAATTTTCTTGATCCTGTCCGCATAAAATCTTATGTAACTTTACAAATTATTTGCAGTAATCAAAAGTTTTGTACTTCAGTCCATCTAGAGCTATATCCAGTAATCACATTGATTTCCCAGACTGTCGACCTTTTTTGTTCAATGTCTGTAGAGAGTCATGTAGATGGAGCAATGTGGTAGATCGAGTGTTGACATGAAGTACTGTAAACTGATGTATAATGAAAAATTTTGTAAAAAATATTGATTATATTATTTATCTTGAGTTACAAATTATATTCCAGAGCTGCATTCACTATTCTGCTGGTGTAGACACTGTGTACAAATATTTACATTAATTAATATTACTGTGTTATACTGCAGAGCTGCATTCCAAATTCTGCAGGCTTTCGAGCGGAATCCGCCAACATTCTCTGCATATTCAGTGTCTGCACAAAGCTTGAGCTGGTGATTTGCATTCTGGAAATGTAAATGTGATAAAAACTTACTGTCCCGTTAGCAGTACAGTAGCTTAGGTCTTCTTCTGACAGACAGACAAGCTGCAGTTTACAGAGCCTTCACAAGGCTCAATCATTCGCTCTCCTCATAACAAACCTGCTCTGGACAGTTCCTGACATGGACAGAGGTGTCAGCAGAAAGCACTGTGGTCAGAAAGAAAGGAAATTCAAAAAGAAAAGAACTTCCTGTGGAGCATACAGCAGCTGATAAGTACTGGAAGGATTAAGATTTTTAAATAGAAGTAATTTACAAATCTGTTTAACTTTCTGGCACCAGTTGATTTAAAAAAAATGTTTTCCAGGGGAGTACCCCTTTAATGTAATTTTAATAATATATTCATCTTTTTGGGGGTTGGCCACAGCTCCTCTTTAATGGTGTGACTACAAGTACCGTGACTACAACCCTAAGAATAGGTTCACATGGGTTAAATTCCACATTGATTCAGATGCAAAATCCACACAAACCGCTTCCCGTTTTTCAACAAAAATACACACCATAGTTTCTTTTTAAACATTATAAATAATACCTACAATATAACAACAATGTTCAACAAATAAAGTTACAACATTGTTAACAAGAACCATACAGCGCAAAGAAAAGTGAAGACCTATCATTTTATGATATACTGTATGATTATGGCAGGAAGAAATCTATTAAGTCAATTGGGGAGATTTATCAAAACCTGTGCAGAGGAAGAGTGGTGCAGTTGCCCATAGCAACCAATCAGATTGCTTCTTTCATTTTCCACAGGCCTCTTTAGAGGCGTGTGGAAAATGAAAGAAGCAATCTGATTGGTTGCTATGGACAACTGCACCACTCTTCCTCTGCACAGGTTTTGATAAATCTCCCCCACTATGAGCACTTAGAATAAAGAGAAAAACAAAACAATGGAACCTAATTTTTAAAGATTTAGGGAAGAGAAGGAGGGAAAAGGTTGGTAGGAAAAGAGGAGGGTCACACAAAGTTTATTACGGTGCAGATTTCCCTAAGGGGATTTCTAATTTTGTGGGTGGAATAAAAAGTATTGTCACTTCTGGCACAAATTCCACAAAGAAACTGTAGCACATAGCCTGAAGGTGATTGAGCCCTGTGTTGTTTTAGATAAAAATCCACACCATAGTTTAGGACTATTATGGGATAAGAAATGCAATGCATGTACACAGTGATTTTACAAGTAGAATAGTGTGTGCAGCTCTGGAGTATACAATGCATTTGGAACGTTTTCAGACCCTTCCACTTTTCAAAACTTGCATAGACATAAGTATTCAGACCCTTTGCTATGATACTTGAAATGTGGCTCTGAGATTTGGAAAGACACAGCCCTGTCTATATAAGTCTCACAGCTTACAATGCATATCAGAGCAAAAACCGAGCGATGAGATGGAAGGTCTGTAGACCTCAAAGACAAGATTGTGTAAGGTGCAGATCTGGAGAAGGGTGCAAAAAAAGTTCCCATGAGCACAGTGCCTTCATAATTTTTAAGAGGAAAAAGATCAGATCGGCAGACTCACTACGATTCTCTTCTTCTTTATTTGCGTTAGCAATTCATAGACAAATACTCACACACTTGGGGGATCAGGACGTGCAGTGGGGGGGATAAACAGGCAACAGACTCCGTTTCGCATGGACCACCGTGCTTCCTCCGGCCAATGGCCAATCACCTGTGTTTCAGCTTTGACCAGAGCACCACCACCCTCATCCACATTTATCCACTTATACCACATCGAGTCCACCAGTGAGAGCAGTGCCGTGCCACTCGTGTTATCTTCATAATTTTTAAATTGAATAAGGTTGGGACAACCAGGATTCTTCCTGGTTGTTCAGCTCTACCAAACAAAGTAATTAGGGGAGACAGACCTTTTTAAGAGAGTTGACCAAGAACCCAGTGTCACTCTGGCTGACCTCCAACGATCCTGTGTGCAGATAGGAGAAAATTCTAGCAGGTCAACAAACACTGCAGACTCCACTAATCTGGGCTTTATGTCAGATTGCCCAAAGTAGCCACCCTTACGAAACATATACAAGTATACTACCTGAAGTTTGCAGAAAAACATCTAAAAACTCTCAGACTGTGAGAAACAAGATTCTCTGGTCGGATTAAATGAAGATTAAAGTGTTTGGCATCAATTCTAAGTGTCATGTCTTTTGAAAACCAGGCACTACTTATCTCCTGCTTAATACCATCCCTACAGTGAAGCACAGTGGCAGCATCATGCTGTAGGGATGTTCTTTAGCAGCTGGGACAGGGACATTGGTCAGGGAAAGCTGAATGAAGCAAAGTACAGAGATATTCTTAATAAAAACCTGATTTAGAGTGCTCTGGACCACTCACTGGTTTCAAGGTTCACCTTCCAACAAGGCAATAACACAGCCAAAACAACACAACCAGAACAACAAAGTAGTGGCTTAGGGACAACTCGGTGATGTCCTTGAATGGCCCATTCTGAGTTCTCACTTGAACCAAGTCCTGAAAATGGCCAACCACCGAAGTTTCCTATCCAACCAGACAGAACTTTAGATGATTTACAGTGAAGATTGGAAGAAACTCCCCAAATCCAAGTGTGGAAACCTTGTGGCATCATCCCCAAGAAGACTGGAGGCTAAAATCACTGCCAAAAGTAAAAGATATGAACACTTATGTCCATGCAATATTGTAGTTTTTCCTATCAATAAATTATCAAAAATGTCGAACATTTTGTTTTCACTTTGTTATTGTAGGATCTTGAGCACAAGGCTGCAACATAATACAATGTGAAAAAAAGTGAACAGGTCTGAAAACTTTCCAAATGCACTGTAATACAACTTATGTATTGAAATGTATTTTAAAAGTTATTTTATTACGTTATTAAGTTATTTTCCTACAGGCTCCTCCTTAGCTGCCAATGTGTGCAGAAAGATCACAGGACAACTGACTGGGGCTATAGGAAAACAGGATGACGCAGCAGTGCAGCTCGAGGCTCTGGATATATTGTCAGACATGTTGGGAAGGTGAGATGATACTATGTAATAGGTTGATTATTGTGGATCTCTGTAATGTGACTACTATCTCACCTCCTCTATGTTCCCAGCAGATTAGGAGGAGCCCTTTTCTCTTTCCATCCCTCCATCCTCAGCTGTCTCTTGCCCCAACTCACCAGCCCTCGTCTTGCAGTTAGGAAGAGAGCAGTCATGGCACTGGGCCACCTGGTGCAAACCTGTAATGGAAACCTGTTCACAGAACTTGTGGAACATCTGGTGGCAGAAATGAAAAAGAATGAATCCACGTCTACCACTAGAACATACATTCAGTGTGTGGCTACTGTATGCTTGCAAGCAGGACACAGACTGGGTAAGGCGGACACAATGATGTCACTGCAGTTACATAGTTCATAGTTCAACCTATATGTCTGTTGTGTTCCTACTGTGCTGATCCACAGGAAGGCAACAAAACTATGAGGTTGATGCTAAATGCCCCATACTAGGCGAAAAATTCCTCCCACTCCAAATATGGCATTCATAATGTACCTAGTGTCTATAACATGTAATGTTATTCTTTGTTTTGCCTTTGTCTTAAAACTGCGTTTTTTACTCCTTTGGCCAGATTCAGACGGCAGGATTTTTGCGCTGAATTCTGCATGGAAATTCTGCAAGAATGTATA